>NW_015090798.1:1164793-1186785 GCF_001431845.1 Calidris pugnax | reverse complement strand
GGGTTTAATATTTTTCCTAGAACTTTTTTTTTTTTTTTTTTTTTTTTTTTTTTAAAGCAACGCAAGAAGGTTTAAAAAAAAAAAAAAAAAAAAAAAAAGAATTTGTAATTCCCTTTGTATAGGGAAAGACATAGTTTAGATCAAATTTAAAACCTGAACAGTGCAATTAAAATCTTTGGTTTGGACTAATTTTAGGTGGCAAAAGAATATGATAGTGAAGACTTTCTGATTGTTGTTCATTGAATTTATAATTTTAACCTAAATTGTAGCTTTGTATACAAAGGTTTGTCTTCTAAGTCATATGTCTGGGAAAGCTGCTGTGGGTCCAGCCATTTGCACCAAGGCAGGATTAGTCACATCTATTGCATTTCTGACAAATACTTATCTAACTCCTTCTCACAGACCTCCAGCACTGAAGATGCCCCAGGCAATCTATTCCCAATGTCTAATCTGAGTCGTCCTTGCTCCAAGTGTAAACCCAGTGTCTCTTGGCTGCAGTGCTATAGTTGTAGAGAACAAGCACATACTAGCCCCGTGGCTATATGGAACAACTTTTATGGAACTGTTGGCAATTAAAATTTGGAGCATTTTTTTGTTTTGTTTTTATAGTCCCTGGGTCTGTAATCAAAATAAATTTGCTGTAACAAGAATTAATACTGGACCTAAGTAAAATTATATATATAATTGCCAATTTTGTATCATTTTCTTCTGCAAAGGATACCTAATTCTTTAAGTGCACAGCAAAGCCCCTGTGGCTGGCAGTTGTTCTTTTGGTGGCACTGGATGACACCTTCAGTGGATGCACGCAGCTCTCTGCTTTGCTTTTTTACTTTGCTTTGCTTGAAGGTTTACTTCAGTAAGTCCATAAACAGTATTATTCACTGAATTCCATTTATTTGCCACAAATCTGGCTGAATTGAGTATGACAGGGTCTGACTGCCGCCTTGGCTTGGTATCTGATCATCAGACGAAAACATACCAGTGTGTATAAAAATCTATGGAAAGTTATCAAAGCTTATGGCTTACAAAAGTTTTTTTTTATTTATGGTAATCATACCAACTTAAGATATCCTACAAAGGAGGATCCTAAATCCACACGGTTTTTTTTTTATATTTTTTTTTTTTAATAGGCAGTAGGTACCACTGTCTTTAATGAAAATCAGTCTTTTTAGCCTGGAGACTAATATAAGTCCTGGCCCTGGAGTTTGAACCCTATCTCCCTAGACTGCCAAAGCATTCTCATTTTTCATCCCCGCTGAGAACACAGCTACAGCACATTTCCTAATTTCTATCATATGTTAGTGTGTTCTGTAAAATGCAATTCCCCCCCTTTCTTAACTAAAAGTAATCAAATAAACCGCATCGCAATGAATAGATGTTTTCCACTACTTTACCTTCCTTGATCAACTCATTTGAGAAGCCAGTAGTTATTTTCACTAGAGCTAGAATTTGTAAGACTTCAGTCAAAAATGTGACTTTTTTTATATCTTATTAAATTTCATGTGGGCTATGCAGAAAATAAATTACATGCAACTGTACTACATAAGTACCATTGCTGTATTTTTTTTTTCACTGAGCAATTTCTGAAAGCGGTATAAATCATAGGCTAAATTCTGCTGCCCTTCCTCCAACCTCGCTGAGCCAAAATCCCATTAAAGTTAACTTTGAGATTTGGCCCCATGACTGGATGAGTATGGGAAAGCCTGTAATTTATAAGGCCATATCCAGTCTATTATACTTCTGGAAAATGTGCAGAAATATATTTTTAAGAGACTTTTCTCTCCAAGTTCCTAAAAAAGCCTGAGTAATTTCAGGGAGGCAATCTGATAGACAGATTTGTATGAATATTTATATAACTAATAACAGAGCCAATACTTCTAAATATTTTCTAAGAATATTCAGTCAAGTAAAACAGTGAATGCGTCTTGGCTGTTTGTCTTCTTTCTATTTACTTTCTTTGAATATTCCCACAGATGAGTTCACAGGCAGGAGTGTTGAAGAATAATGACACTATTCACAAAGTGGTTTTAAACTTGTAGCTCGGAGCAGTCTCATCAGAAATCCCTCCTAATTTGTGAATAGAAATAATGATACGTGGCAAGTGGTGCTCAGAAAGATCTTACATTTTTAATTTTGAATAGTGAGTCTCTCCAAATGTAAACAATCTACAGGTGATCTTCAGAGAGCCTATTGAAAGAGTAATTTCCACTAATCCAAGAAAATTATAAAGTATCTTCAGAAAATATGCAAACAGAGAAAGGTTAAGTCAATTAAGTAGGTTATTTACTACAAAATAGTCATTCAGCCGTGGAAACTAACCCCAAACAGATGTACACTGCTCTGATGTACACTTGTGGTCTATTTGAAGAGAAATTAAAATGCTTCTCTTAATATCAAATAAATACTCTTCAAAACGCTTCTTCAGATCTTCAGTCATTACCAGGAACATGTGCAGTGCAGAATTAAACACTGCAAATATATGCATCTTAAAGGCCAGGACCTGAATAGCGAAATCTGTATTTCCACCATAGGAATTAATTAATTCCCACATACCCTATATGCCTGAGCTCAAGTTCTTCATTAAATAGCTTGAATTTTGATGACTGGAATGAAAAAAAGCCCAATACAAATTTGAGAACTACCCCGGAAGCTATTTCGTCTGGAGCCAGGATCCCTGCTCTGAAGTCCCACCAGGCTCTTCTCCAGCAGGACGTCTTACACGGGGTTGAGTCCCCACCAGTGGGCAGGCACCAAACAGGTGAGGGTCCTCAGTTCACCTTCTCCTTACTGTTTTGAGTAATGAAAGAAAATCCAGGAAAATGTATCAGTTAGGTCGATTTTTCTCTCCACTTCCTGCCCACCAGGGCAAGGGGGAAGAGACTAAAGCTCTTCCATCTGACCGGGCAGTGTGATACATTTACAGGACATGCAGAGAAGCTGGTGCTGGTTATGAAAGTCTCTTGGATCCATTAACAATAAAGCACAGTATAGATTTTAGAAATCATAGGCCGTTCAAGCAACAGACATTTACTACAAGGCTGATTACTTTATTCATGGAAGTTTTACATTCTTAGATGTTTAAACTGCTTGCACATTTATGTTTAAACCATATACTTAAATGTGCACATGGTCTACAATTGTTTCAGTACCCATAACTTGTCAGACCTAGCTGGTTATTATATTTTACAAGCACTAATACATTTGATTGATGTTGATATGTTCTGATTAAATTTACTGCTGATTAGTTGATCGTCACTTTGAACAACAAGAAATTATATTTCACTGTTTTTATTACACTGATTGCCATTCAGTTTATCAGCCATGGCACCAATGGGAATTATCGGAGCTAATTGATTTCTAATGAGGATATATTAATTGCATAGATGTAAGGAAATTCAACCATTTTTATTCTGTTTTAATTTAAGACAAGCCAACATGAGACTATGAAAGGAAACATACAGATCCTACAGTAATCCTTACTACTACACAAGTGTATTGACCTCATACTTTAGATTGATCTGCCTGTATAATGGTTCTTTATTTCTGAGGGCTTTTCTTCTGATTCTGACTAAAGATTTGACGAACTGTATCATTTTTCTTTTAAGTTTAACATATTGCTTTTTTCATCAAAAAATAATTCCTAATAGGAAAAAAAGTTGTTTTGGTTTTATGTTGTACAGCTTCATAACTTCTGGGGCAAGAAAGAATGATTTTAAATAACACTGTTATTAGTTTTAAATACATGAGTAAAAAGGAATCAAGGGCATAAAATATAAAAGTTAAAAAAAAAAAAATAAAGCAATTAAAAACCTCTTCAGAGTCCTTACTTAAAAATCTCATATATCTGCCTTCCCCTGCCTGTGGGTGCCAAGATGAAACGTTCAACTAATTTTGCAGTTTTTAATACGAGCTTACCGGGTTTTGGTTCATGGTTCCATTTCACCCCCACTATCTGGTTCTCACATCCTGATATCATCAGAGCCATTGGCCCTAATTCAACAAAGCACTTACGTATGTGTGTAAATCCCTCTGACATCCACAGAGGCTTGCACTTTGTTGGATTGGGGGCTGCTGTCATCGCAAAATTAAACACGGGGGGTGGAAAAAAAATTTTAAAATCCTACAGTTAAGAGTTTCATATGTAACCTGAAAACCAGCAGCCGTTCCTGTAGACGTCTGCTTGTGTTTTCCGTGGTCCTCTCCCAGCCAGCCTTGTGCCACAGGCTGGGGCTGAGATGAAGGATGGGGATGCAGCATCCTCGCACCAATTGGACTTTCCTACCACTGCTTCCACCGCCTTCATTCTCCCGCTCGCTTCTTACCTTTGTCACATCAGTTTGGTGGTTTGCAAGCCAACGGTCTCAATCCTGCCTTAATGCCTTCTGGATCCTCACTGACTCGTGTGCTGGTACTTTCGTTAATGCTCTCGCTCATTTTTAGCCCCACTAATGAAGGCTGAAGTGTTTCCACTTAATATGCTCAGAAGGGTCTTTTTGAAGGCGCTCTAGTTGGAGAATAAGTTGAGGGTTTCTCCTGAGCACGAGCTCCTAGAAGAAAGCACACACATACACACACTCTCCATCTTTAGGGAATTGCTGGCTGCCTTAACACCTCTCCAACGTGATTCATGTGAAAGCACTTAGGAATATCAGTCTGTCCGTGTGTCGCTCACCAACCTCCCCAGCCTGTGCCGGAGCAGCAGGAGAGGCCCATTGGTATGAATAATTTATGGCTGGGGGTAAAGCATTTTTACGTCTTCATATGTTCACCCATTAAGTGCAGTTCAAAACCCACAGGAATGCACAGAATGTGGGGACTTCACCCGGCGCCGAGAGCCTTAAAGGAAAAGAAACTTAGGAAAACTCTGTTTCTAATGCAGCATTTCAAATGGAGGATCTTAAGACACTTAATATTTCTTAATTATTTTAGTTCCATAGCGCTGACCGTAAGATAGATGCCAAACTGACAGCACAGTTATTACCTGAATGCTAAAGTTCAGCTTTACAGATGGATGTGCTTGCAGCACGTGCTCATTAAGCATACATTTCCAAACATATTTTATTTCAGGTTCTCCTCTTTATAGCATTACAAGACTCATTATGAATAAAATTAGTTTATTATACATCGATAAGATGCTTATAAAGCACAGAGTAATGTTTATTTTTATGAATCCTTACCTCAACTCATAAAGGTTTGTTTATCTTTACAGTAAAATAGAAACCTGACCGTCCTATTCTCAAACGTGTGCAGTTTATTAAAACACTTAAATTCCATATTTAAATATGCTCCTGCTTTTTTATGGTTGAAATTCAAGTAATGGTATTTAGCCATCAGGAAATACTACATAAGTGATGGGAAATGGTAAAATTACTCTCCTAGTGTGCTGATGGGGCACAGGTCACGTTTCCAGATGGACTGTGTTGGTCCATGCTATGGGGAAGGGTAGGTAATATTTCAATAGCTTCAATATTTTAAAAGTGACTATCCAAAGCTTAAGCATCAGGCAAATAAACCCAAAACTAATCACGAATTCAAGAGGAAGCTTCAGAGTTGACAGTCCTCACCAAACTACTGGAAGATGTACAATTGTTATCGACCAAGAGATCTTTCAGAAGTGGCACGTTGCTAGTATCAGAAGTGCGGGTATTTTGGGGTATTTTTGCTGGGCAAATGCTTTCAACAGAGCTGTAGCATTTCTGGGAAGTCTGAGCAGCCCACAGCTAAAACATTTCGGTTATCATGCTGGGAGATGGCTCAGGCACAGAACGGTCTCATGGGCAGACAGGATGTATAAGAAGACAGACCCTGCTCAGTTTAGATTAAATCTTCTGACAATTAGCCACAAAACTCTGATGTGTCTCAATAGGCCAAGAATAAATCACAGATAAATTTCCATGAGCTTGAAAAAAAGGAATGCCATTGACACCAAACCAACTCTCTTGGCCACATTTCAAATTCTACTATTAATATGAGCACAATAGAGACTTTTTTTAAAAGCAGTGTTTTAACTGTAGGAAAAAAAAAAAAAAAAAAAAAAAGAGTCTTAACTAAAGTTTTACCTCTGGAGAAGCCATCTGAAATGCTGATTCCCAGGCTCTCCGAAAAGTATCATCCTGAAACAGAAACAGAGCACAGAAAATTTCAGCCTAGCAGCTTTGTATTTGGCAAAGTCATAAGATCTCATAACAGGAGTGGCTGACCAGATCACTAAAGATGATGGAGACAGGCCTGAAGAACTCATGGTTGTGAAGCCAAGTCAGAAAACTCTGGAATTAATGCTTAATGATGAACTTAAATTTGCCACACGTGGTCTTTAGTACTAAGAAAGAAAACACTTTTTAAAAATCTTCTGAAAAACAGAAGCCCACTTATTAAGAAGTACACACTCGCTTTCTGACTTCCAGACTTCTTGGTGGTAAAGAAAGCTTTTCTTACCCTTTTAATAGTCACATGAAGTACACTTATAGCTAAAAATAACACTTTGCAAACACTTTCTATTTAAAAAAGTGGGGAAAAAAATCATAAAACAAAACATATTTGACAATACCAGTAATTTTTCAGATTTTACTTTAAAAAGAAAGAAAAATGGTTCAGAATTTTTCAACAGCTTCTTGAAACCCATTAGCCTTGACTGCCATTCTTAAAGGAAGCTTACAAGAAACTTCATGTGTCTAGAGAGCTATAGATCAGCAGTTAAATCTGGTACTTTGCAAGGTTAATGACCATCCACAGTCTGTCAATAGAATGGATGCTACCATGCTACTTTCCGACTTTATTGAAAGAAATACACCGGAGAATGCATTTGAAGGGAGGCAGCCCTGACTACTGAAAGGGGAATATGCATCTTGGAAGATACGCTTTGCATCAAAACAGCTTTATGAACAAAAGCTGTTTCCCCGCAGAGGTATTTCTGATTCCGGATCTTTTATTGTGAATGTCTTTGTTCCTGTATCGTGACACCGAAATGGTTAACAGCAAACTTTTGAAATCAGATTTGAAAAGCGTGATGAAAGAGCCTGATGTTTTGCCTGATTTTTCTTTCCTTTTTCTCTGTGGACAAAGGCCTTGAATGCTGAAGGCTGAAAAGCCTATTATCACCAGAAAGAAATGTAAGTAAACAAGGCATTACAATAATGAATTCTACAGTACATGACACGAAGGCAAGAACCAGCTCTGTGCAGCAAGCAGTGAAAGATTTGGCTCTATCTTGGCAATTTTTCAAAAATGATAACAATAAGAGGTTTTGTCGCTTCAGACATGTAAATCAAAAGGATATTTCAGCACTAAAAATGATACTGAGAGTTTCTAACCATTGACCCCAAACCAGCATTCAAAAATAGACATTAAAACTAAGAAGCTATAATCCTACAAACCATGCACAATCAAACCTAAAGAGCTAAAAAGATTGAATTTTTAAAGTCCATTTGAAATTAGGTTGGCAATAACTACCCTTATCCACAGGAGAAGGATTTCTGATAGTCAAAGTTAAGATGTGATAAAAAGGAATAATCCAAAAATTATACCAAGAGTATATTTCAAAACCAGCATTTGAAATGGTCTGAAATTCCCCAATCTTGTTCCTAAATAAACAACAAGTACAGAGGCCACGCACACGGGTAGTTGGGACTATAAGGACGCAGAGAATTTTATTTGTAGGAAGTGGAATTGTGTGTAAGTGAAATGTGAAGATGGTGAAACTTGATATTTAAGCTTTTTACAGTGCATTAACAAACTGTGCAAACGTGCCTGAAAGCAAATAAAACCTACAGCTCGGCCAAACTGGTGCAGCAGAGAAGGGGCAGAGCAGAAGGGACCTGCTCAAAACTTCATCTACGGATAAAACTTAAAGCTGCACCTTAAAACTGCCACAGCAGAGATTGGGCAGAGCAGAAGGGACCTGCTCAAAACTTTGTCTACGGATAAAACTTAAAACTGCCACAGCAGGAGAGAGCACACGTCTGTGTGAGCAAAACCTCACAGACCCTGAAGGGGAGCAGAAATGAAGGCACCATTAAAGCTGCACCTTAAAACTGCCACAGCAGGAGAGAGCACCCGCCTGTGTGAGCAAAACCTCACAGACCCTAAAGGGGAGCAGAAATGAAGGCACCGTAAAGTCACCCGTTAATGGTGAATTGTGTCCTTTGCACCACCCACCTCATCTGTGAGGAAGGACACGACCCCTCGCTGTGCCAGCTCGGTGCAGCTCGGAATGGCCCTGACAGCCCAGGATTATATGGGGCATCCTGTGGGGATGAGCAGTGTCACTTCAAGAGACATATCCAAATAGCAGGCAGGATTGGAGTGGGCACTTGTTCCCTTCCTTACCTAAGCCCTAACTACACACTCATACCACTAAAAAAAAAAAGCAAAAAAAGGAGCAGAAGAGGCTGTAAACAAGACTTATAACTCAGATGAAGAGAAATTCCACCTCAGATGGTGTGCAGCCTGAGTTCATGTACTGTCACCAACCTGAGGCCAGCCACCGTGCCTGGCAAGCCCCAGTGCTGTGACACTGTGGCCTCTTTTCTCCTGCATTAAACTGAAGAAAGGGTGACAGATTCACAGCCACTGACTGACCTTCCCTTTGGGATTTGCCCCCTAAGAAGTTTCTCAGAGCCAGGCTCGCAGAGAGGGAGCACAGGAAGTTCAGGCAGCAAAACCACCACAAATCTCAGTTCCTGACTTTGTGTTCTTCTGTATCAATACCACCCTATGAAGACAAGCCCAAAAGACTCTTCCTGGCAAGCCCGGTGCCTGAAAGGGTAGCACAGAAAAGACAGAACTGCCTCTGAGGTGGTTTTAGGGTATGAGCTAGACCGGGAAGAGCAGCTAAGAGGATTTGGCTTGGGTGAAGATGACCTCCAGGATAGGGTGCAACACACAGTATGAGAGGGGTCAGTAATGCTTCTCTAATGAGGAGTGGGAAGCAGTATCACCCCACGAGGAGGCAAGAAAAACATCTTCCTTGTACAGATTGCCATCAAAGGGTCAGCACCCACCCTGTGACGTGAAGGAGGCAGCGTGAAAGAAAGGATTTGGGGCATGGGAAAACCTTCCCTGCTCAGCAGGATCAGATCGGGCTTCGATCCAGGCTTGGATCGATCCCAGGCTACGAGCATTTCTGCACAGCTCAGCAGAGTCCAGTCCAAATAACCCCCAAAATAGGGACAGTCCAAGCCTGCTCCGGCAGCAGAAGTGGCGATGACACTTTACAAACACAATAATAAGTCCCACCACAAGTTCAGAAGTTTCTGTACAGTGTTGCACGACATAACATGGCATGCTCTTACACAGCTGTGGGTAGTTTTGAGTGGAGCAGAACAGTCTGGACATATTCTGGATTAGTACTTACTGGTATTCCCTAAAGAGCCACGACCTTTCAGTAACAGGAGCACCTACACAGCAAAAAAAGAAAAAAAAAAAACCCAAAACCTCCTTCACCTCTTTAAGATCTACAGTAATCACATAAATTTATAGAAGCTGTGATGTTACTAAACTGTGAGACCTTTGTTAAGGCTTGTACAAATGGGCCGGAGTGGAGCTGAAACCTGGACTCTCCAGGGAAATCTCCACTTTCCTAAAGGTCTGCCCCGGCTTCCATGTGTGGAGCTGAACAACTGAAAAAGCAGCTCTCCATTTCACTTAGCACCGAAATTGGAATCAAGATCAAAGATTTGGTTCATGATCAGTCCCCGCTCGCCCAGCTCCACTGAAGGCATCACGAGTTACCTTCAGTCAAAGCTCTGGCTCGGGTTCTATAAATGAACTAAATAAAGTGTCAGAAACCATGATCTTTTTCAATGATAAACAGTCCAGGTTTTTTTTTACTGATTCCATTTTATAAATCATTTTAATGTGCATGTGAGGTAATACCTTCGTGCCAATTTAAGTTGCTTAGCGCTGACTAGTCTAATGTATGTACATACAGAAATGAGAAAGAACCATGAAGACAAATCAAATGGTATAAACATTTGCACTGTGAAACAAAACTCAATTATTTGATAAAACAGATAATTAGGTATTAATATTTGATAATGTGTAAAGATTTATCTGAAAATCAGCAAATAATAGGTCTCCCATTATTATTATAGAGACCTAGTCTCTATAAATTAGCAAAAAAAAAATTAGCAAAAAAACCTAGCAAAAATTACTGTCAGGAACGTGAACACTCTTCTTTAAATAATGTGCAGGATGCTTAGAGGTAAATGCTTAGAGGCTTAGAGGATGGTAAAAGCAAAATTTTCCATGTGGACTTCTTTATCCAGAAGTACTGAGTACCCAGTACACTTACTGGAAGCAGCAGGGTTACAGGTGATCGTGCAACTTTCAGCAGTGGAAGTTACTAAACTTTCTGCTTAATCAGCATATCTCCCTCATGCATGTGGAAAATTTATGGCTGTTATATTACAAAAGTTGTTGCATTTGCCATCGGGCTGGTCTATTTTTTCTCAACATTAAATAGTTCCTCTAGACTTTGCCACTTTACACGCACACAATTAATTCTTAGTGGATTTAAGTGATTTGAGTAACACATTGAGGAAGAAGTCGATACCCAATGTTTTTATTAAATTACTGCATTTTCATTAAAATATGGGTAGTGAACTACAGCTCCCAGACACATTCCACAGTGTTCGTACTTAGCAGGTCACGAAACCATTGAAGTGTTATCTTAAAAGTCAGGATGGCTGGGGGTGGGAAGGGTGGTGGGGAACGGGACAAACCAGAGTGAGAACAACCAGACCAACCTAGACAAATTACACTAAATTCCATGAGCCACACAGACTTACTGCAGGTTATTTATCCAGAGAAGACAAAGTTGTAGAGGAATGAGGAATAGTGCAGTATGATATGAGGAGGAATCTCGTGGCCAATTCATTTCTTTTTTATGAAAGGGAAAGAAGCCATAAAAAGTTGTTACTGGACAATTTAGTCCTAAAAGGAGTGTGTAGGTGTCAGGCTCAGTATTACATGTGTCAGGCTGTTTACCTGTAGAACCTATTGAGTCCATCACAGGCAGGAAAGCATGAAATATCTGTAACTTCTGTGTTTTGGTGGCTATAACTGTACCTTTTAATTTCTAGCCTGGCAACAGACACATGAAACATGGGAGCTTTGTTGAGCATTATGCCAAAATTATCAAATTATAATGATTTTTTTTTTCACTCTAAACCTGTTTCTAGAAATATTTTCCCCTCGTGGGAAACCCATTTGGCTCACAGTGGAAACTCCCCTTTTGACAGAAGCTTCATCTGATGCCTGTTTAGGTACCACCCAGGGCTCTAAGCTTCTTGGCACTGTCAGGATATATTTCATGCTTAATATGAACACATTTGATGGGTACACTCCCTGTTCACTGCACGTTCAGTGCCGGGTCTAGCAGCTAATTCTGGCCACCTCAGATGGTAGCAGTGTTTTTTCTACTTTTTGCTTTGCTTCCCTTTTCATTTCTCATTGGCCAGGGCCTTAAATTACACCTGTTTATTTCATATATCCTATGGGGTTACTACTCCATGCAGCTGCACCTGAGAGACTAAAACCCTATTAGACTAGGTGTTGTACAAACATGTTTAAAAAAAAAAAAATAAAATATTGATCCTGACATAGAGAATAAGGCAGAAATGGAGAAAGAGTGTGCCTGAGGAGATGAAGTAATGCTAACAGGCATTTTTACATTTTATAAGATGTCCTCATAGAGCGTTTTAGAAAAGTAAGTCTGTTTGCCAAAGTTAGGTCAGAAGAGATGACAAGCAAAGAAAAATCAAGATGGAAAAAAAGGGAAGGAACCTTTGCAGCTAGGACTGACTGCAGAAGAGGATCAGCATGGTTTAACTGACTCCAGAATAGATCCTAATACACTCAGATCTAGTCTGCCTGGAAATACATCCACTTGCCTTACTTTTAACAATGCAGCCTGTATTAATGTTTGGATAATAAGGTATTAAGGTTTAGATAATAAAGATCTATGGGCCTTACAGCAGCAGGAACATCTGTGATTGTTGAGGTCCTCTCCTGCTGGGCAGAAAGGTCCTCACTTTCTCATACCTTAAGAGCAAAAGCTTGGACAAGATTTAGTGCCAATTGACTAGCCATCTATCAATGTTTTTTACATCCTTTAAAAAGAACTTCGGCGTTAGGCTTCTTTCTGATGCATTTATAATATTATGCTACTCTTTTATCGAGTTTATTTATTAGAAAAAAATTTATTTACATCAGTCAATTATTAATATTTTCAGTACTTTTTCAATTATTAATATTTTCGTAACTTCGTCTCAAATCAGTCCTTTGCAACGCTTTATTTTTTTCAAGCACTGGTTCCTGGAAAGCTACTTGTGATTCCCAGCTCAGGTCTCAAGTCTTCTGTCCCTTCTGGGAACATATTTTTAGTGTCTGACTCTTCCAGATCAGAACCCTGTCTCTGAGGTGGCAGGGTGACAAGGTTAGGGTGCCGCAGCCTCCGGCACGACAGTACTGAAGGTCTCACTGTGTAAATACTGACTAACCACAGCAAAGGTCCTTGAAAAAAATCCTATGACCCAGGCAAGCTGGGATAGCCGAGCTTCTCCCCAAAGACTGGATGCTGCCAGATAAGGTATTAAGGTTTAGATAATAAAGATCTATGGGCCTTACAGCAGCAGGAACATCTGTGATTGTTGAGGTCCTCTCCTGCTGGGCAGAAAGGTCCTCACTTTCTCATACCTTAAGAGCAAAAGCTTGGACAAGATTTAGTGCCAATTGACTAGCCATCTATCAATGTTTTTTACATCCTTTAAAAAGAACTTCGGCGTTAGGCTTCTTTCTGATGCATTTATAATATTATGCTACTCTTTTATCGAGTTTATTTATTAGAAAAAAATTTATTTACATCAGTCAATTATTAATATTTTCAGTACTTTTTCAATTATTAATATTTTCGTAACTTCGTCTCAAATCAGTCCTTTGCAACGCTTTATTTTTTTCAAGCACTGGTTCCTGGAAAGCTACTTGTGATTCCCAGCTCAGGTCTCAAGTCTTCTGTCCCTTCTGGGAACATATTTTTAGTGTCTGACTCTTCCAGATCAGAACCCTGTCTCTGAGGTGGCAGGGTGACAAGGTTAGGGTGCCGCAGCCTCCGGCACGACAGTACTGAAGGTCTCACTGTGTAAATACTGACTAACCACAGCAAAGGTCCTTGAAAAAAATCCTATGACCCAGGCAAGCTGGGATAGCTGAGCTTCTCCCTAAAGACTGGATGCTGCCAGCTTTCTGGATGTCAGATAGATCAAACACCGAGGGACCATTGGTTCTATATCCCCACAGCCTACAAAATACTGCTGTTTCCCCCCCTCCTATTCCTTAGGCTTACTCAAAAATTCTCTGCAGACATTTTTACTTATATAATCAATTTACAGGTCAAACTCATCAAGAAATAAAGAATAGATATCGTATCAACAATTCACTATTGCAGTAAATTACATTTGTTAAAATTAGAAACTTGTTGAATAAGGCCTTGATGATAATTGCTAAAGTTGACACAGACTTAGTCATTAGAAAAGCAAAATTCAGCATTTTCAAAGTGCTGGTTCTCACTGCATATTGAAATTCAATATGCTATCACTGGAATTATTTATTGATCTATTTAACAGTTTTACAAGCCATTGCCATATACTTGTTAACATTTGAAAAGCAAAACCAAAACAGCTATCTTTTATGTTCAGTCCATCTTGTACTATGACACATTTCCTGGATGAACTATGAGCAATAAATTCCATGTTTGCTACGTGCTTTAGCAAAACTATAAAATCTATGGAGGCATCAGAAACAAAATTTAATAACACAGATGATGCCCAGACATTCCTTTCCCATTGAAACTCCTACAGCCTGACTTGCAGAGGAATCTAGATATGCATTTCCCACTGATTTCAGTAAAAGCTATGAATAAATCCTCAAAGTAACTTAGTCACTGAAATATCTTACTCACAGATGATTGCCATCTAATACCATCTCCATTCCTGATTTAGGAGCTTGTGGGAGCAGAGAGCACTTCTGGAAGAGGAGAGAGCTGCTTTACCAGCTACGATTGCAGTTCAGAGGAGAGGACAAGCCCCAGGAGCCAAAGGTGCTGACCCACCTGCATCTGGTAACCTAACTCTGATCAGGTGTGCACCTCCAGCAGGATCCTGGGGAGTGAGACACGTCCTGCAACCATGCTCTGCTCTCCTTCACAGCAAGAACTTTAACCATTTTCCATCCCCTTGGTCAGTTTTAGATGAAATTTCCCATCTGCTCCACCACTTCATGTAATTATAACAGGAAGAGAAGGAGGCAGAACATAGAGAATACTGGTTAATGAAGATGGACAGAGAGAACTCTTTTATCCCTGCTCTGAGAGGTATCTTTTTATTTATTCATAATAGAATATCTCTAAGAAGAGACATTTTAAAAGGACGGAGTAACCAAAAACTTGGCCGTGGGGATCTGGTAGAGCTGAGTTTAAGCAAATTTCTCAGATGATATAGAAGAAGAACATCAGTCTTGGTCCTTTGTCTCCCTAAAAAATGCTCCAACTGCTTAACTCCTCTGGACGTACGCACACAGTCTCTCCCCTACTCACTCCCTCTCCCTCCATTTCCCCAAATGTTTGTGTTTCATGCTTCAGGTTCACCCACGGGCTCTCCTCCCATTTCTTTGCACAGATTGAGATGTTGACCTTGGCTCTGGGCAGCAGCAATAGCAAACCTTCTGTAAGTTTCTATATGCTGAAGAATGGAAACATTTTCATGTTAGTGCACCTGGTTCAAGAAGGATTGAAATCAGAATGCACTGAATAGAGCTCTACAATACAATTTGCACCACAAACCTGCTAATATTTGAGTCTAATGCTAAAAACTGTAGAAATTTCATCAAATCCAATTCTGTTATTTCGAAAGGAATTGTTAGTGTTTCCTCGCTGTATTTTTTTGCAACTCTCAATAGAAACACTAAAAAATTTTGAAAGATGCAGATGGAATTGAAATTCCTAATACCTAAATTCAGCTAAAAAGTGCTTGGAATGGGCCAACTAAATTGCTATGCTTTGTCTGATTTCATAAAAGTTGTTCTTCAGGACAAAAGCTAGAATAACTGGAAAAGGAAAGGTTTATGTTCAGAACTGTAAATTTTGGAACAAAAGAACACAGTCACATTTGCTTAGTTTTTCATACTTAACCAGATATTTTATCAAAGATGTGTACTGTTCATGTACAATATCTACATCTGTATCTCCACTGTAACATTACATGACCAAACTAGGGGGAAAAAAAAGAAGTTTGTATATTAAAAACGTAAAAATGTCGTATTACCCACTTGGGCTAACGATGGATAGCACAGCATCAGTCTTAGACTTCCTTGGAAGTGAAGAACAAGTTCTTCGGGCATGTATAAAAGACAGGTCAAGTATTTCACCTTCAAATCTAAAAGCTAAGGAGAAAATCTTGCAGAAGAAAATGAGAGATGAGCCACTGTTACCCATGCAGGTGCGTTTGGCTTTTCCTCAGTCCTGGTGCTCAGTGAGGACCAGGAAAGCAACACCGGGGCTTCACTTGTCGGGCTTTATGTAGGGTTTGTGCTTAGCAGCTGGGCCGGGTGAAACGTTCAGCAAGGCTATGGTCAAAGCAGCTTACCCTGACATCTGAAGCAGGAACAGCCAGGTACATGCTGCGCTGTCCCCTCAACCTGCAAACACATGACCATTTGTCACAGCCCCAGAGAAATATGGATATAAGATCATATGGACATGATCTTTTATTTGCAACACTGCGGAATCTGTTGGTAACCTTATCAGTGTACTCACACCTCACTGCTTTTCTGTCAGTCCATCTAGCTACAAACTAGAACAGAATTTAGTCCTCAATATTTTAAGGTATTACAGTTAATGACAAATCTTTTCCAATTAAAAAAAAAAAGAAATAAAAAAATTCACTGTTTGGTCAATAAACGTTTTCAAGCGCTGCAAAAGCTGAACAAGAGAACTCTAAAGGTTTGGGAATACTATGCCCTGATTGATTAGAATTAATCATTTATAATGAAGGAAGCGATTGCTTCGTTCATGCCTCAGAATCTTGCAGGATTTCATGAGGTGTGTGAGGGATGCAGGTTTTTAACAAAAATAGAACATTTTAAAATGTAAAATTCAGCATAGTAGTTGCACATAGAAGTCTCAATTAGCCAAGCAGGCATTCTCCCTTGCTCTCATTTTATTTGTAAAGCTATATTCACTCTGGTGGGTCAAGTTTTTTGTTAATGCATTTGAATTTTGTGGCACATCACAAATATTGTAAGACTGGGCTTAACTGCTAGAATGGAAGAGTGTTGATTTTATGCCATGCCTTGCGATAGATGGGCCTTTGTGTCGAGCAGTAAAAATTGGTAGAGATGGGATACAAGTAGCAGTAAAAAGAAAAATGTTGAGACTCTTTCTTTTAAAATACATCCTGCAGTTTAGATATAAAGCTCCTTATTTTTAGAAAACCAGTAGAATTGTTCAGGCTCTGCCCCTGCAGTTTCAATAGCAGTCTAGTGCTTTAAAACCCTGACCTTGAAAAGAAAGCGTTTACATTGTAAATGTACTGGCAGTATGTAGACTATTCTGTGACTGAGTATCCAACTGCGGCAAAAAGTTCAGAAGCAGGTTTTTCTTTATTCTGAAAGGCCTAATCCGTGGGGCTTTTTTAGTGGTAAAAGCACTTGGCACTAATTGTGACTTAGTTCTACAGTGAACCTGTGTAATTCTCAAATTTCACACAGCCAATTAATTCCCATGAATACCAGGAAACACAGACTCTGAGAGGTGTTGGTGTGCAGCATGGTTTTGATGCCTGGATTTTCTGCAAACACGGGGGACCTCTCAAAGCTGGTTCTTGTGTCTAAAATGCAGCACGGTTTCATAGCTTGGGATCACACATGAGTTTACAATGACCAGAGTGCTTAAAGGCTAAGCAGAAAACAATCTGTGCAGGTAAGACAGGGACGAAGTGTGGCACTAAGAGGGACGTGCTCCTGCTCCCAGGTCTGCCTGTGGGAAGAAGAACGATGGAGGTGAAGAACAAACTGCAGGGACACCCTGCATCAGGTCCAAGGCACCGCAAATCTTTTGTAGAAAGCCTCATCTTAGAGAACTTCTTTAAGAAAGTCTCACTTCCCACACCTCACCACAAAGATATCAGGTTCTCCCTTCTCAGATGGACGCCCTGGTCACAACCCTACAGTATATGGAGACTTCTCTCTTGCTTCCAAAGCAGAGATTCACCATTTTTATCATGTATGAGAAATGAGCACACCTTCCCCAAACTTACGGTTCTCAGCCTTTAAAAACAGGATGAGTGTTCTGAGCATTAATAAACAAATCTGTTAATTTGTGCTAAAATTAAACTGGTCATTTAAAGAAATTTAGCATCTGTTCTTTGTCCTGAATAATCTTAAAACAACAGACTCTCTCAACTCTCCGTGTAGTTAAAATTAATTGAAATCTTGTGCACAAGCTGTACTTGATAAAAATAGGTTGTAATTAAGATAAGCTACTAATTATTGTTTTATCTAATTGTTGTAATTATACAGGATCCAAAGAGGGCCGGGTTCAATAGTCCAGTTAACTCTGAAGTGGAGCTACATCAGAGATGTAACTGGCCACCATCCTCCTCTTGTTTGAGCTTCACCAAACAAGTCTGCTAGATATGACAGTGACTAAGCGCTAAGAGGTAGAGTGGCCACAGTAAAAGTCCCCAGCATGTTGTTTTGGCCCAAGTATCACTGGTTGAACCTGGCGTAAAGGACTGAAAGGTCTCCTTGTGTCATCGTTGCCTTGACTAAGCCGCATATTGAAAAAGCCCTACCAGGGAAACCGAGGCACCAGTGGAAGGAGATCCCTTCAATCACTAAGATTGTGCTAAAGAAGACTAAGCAAGGCCATTGTTGGGCAAGGTCTAGAAATTTCATTAGCTGATTATACTCTGCTACATTAAGTAGCCAATGAAAATACAATTAATAACAATAAAACCCCTCCAGTTGTGGGCATGTTCCATTAATTTGCACTAAAGCTGATGTACACATGACCTTTGAGGGCAGATTTGTGAGAATTAAAGATTGGGATACCTTCTGAAAGGCTACTGAGGCAGCGGTTACTGCTATACAGACTCTCACATCTTTCAAATATCCTCAACACTGTGCATTATGCTACTTAAGTAAGTAATTGCTGCAGCCTCCACATTACAGCTGGACTAGGGCAGATTTGTGAGAATTAAAGATTGGGATACCTTCTGAAAGGCTACTGAGGCAGCAGTTACTGCTATACAGACTCTCACATCTTTCAAATAGCCTCAACACTACTTAAGTAAGTAATTACTGCAGCCTCCACATTACAGCTGGACAGTTTAATACAGAGCTGGTTACATTCCAGTGTCAATGGCAGCTTGATAGTTATGTCCAGGGACTCCATTTGACAAGACAAATAATCAGGTCACCGTACAGCGCTTGTTACACATTCCATTGAATCCCACCTGCAAGAATTCATCAAACGGAGCCAACAAGACAATGTTTTTCTAGCATTTGATATCTTGAAGTAAAACGGTGTCAACTCAAAGGTCCTGGTTCTTCTTCAGCATATCCATCAAACAATCAATGTAGACCTCAAAGAAATGATAGTAGAAGGTTACGGCCTTGACAAATAAAACCATCTTGTTAAGGAAAGGGCAAAATAACTTTTCCCTTGTTAAGGGAAAGGACAAAATAACTATACTTTTTTAGGGTTTTATAAATAAACCAGGGTAGTCAGTTTGAGAGTTAATTTTAATTTAAAAGGGTGAATTTATTCAATTTAAAATTGAATAAAAGTAGTACTCTATTCCTTCAATTCTGCGATCTTATTGAAATTGGTGATTCTTTACACTCTTTAAATACTTAAAACTATGGAAATCTTTGTGTTCTACACTTTAAGACGATGTTGTAGGATTAAAAACCATTTCCCCCCTTATAAAAAGTTCTTCTGTAGAAAATCTCATGCAGAGTGTGGGAAATTTGCCTTTCAAAATGGTTGTTTTCTCCTAAGTGGAAGCGAGGTCCCAATATAACGCTGCATCTATACCCTACGTGAAGAAGTGGTCATAGGAGCAGAATATATCTTACCATATTTCTTGAACTGGCTCTCTGAGGACATATTTATGGAGAAAGGATGATTACAGCTGAGGTCCCAGTGTCCGTAGTACGCAAAACTCAGGCTGCCCATCAGTCCCAGCTACCTTTTTAGCATATGGTATGAGATAGGGGATGAGTGCCCTTCTAGGAAAGATGCCAAGAAATCTAGTCTACAGGCTGTCAGCCAGACACCCGCCTGGCGAAAGCAACGCAGAACGGCAGCCTAGTCATCCTGCAGCTCAACCTGAGGACACCACGAGCCCATACCCAGCCTGCGCCAAGTGATGGAGGAACCCAGAAATCCAGCCTGACCCTGCTCTTCCCTGGCTGCTTTGAGGCTTGCGGCGCTGGTGTGAGGAGTCGATGATGAAAAAGCAGAGCAGAAGAAGCCTATATCCACAGGGGCATTTTGAGAAGAACAGCATGTTTCCATTGTTCTTCCTGCAGCTGAGATCACAGGCTTCACTTAACGAAAGTAGCTGCTGGCTATATTCTTAATGGGAACACTATAAAGGCACAAAGAGGAAAAAGAAATGATAATTTCTATTTTTAGGCAAACATTTGAATCTGGAACTAGAAATTGGAATAATGTTATTTGGTAATGTTGTTACACAGCAGAGCTAAGGTTCCTTGGATGCCATTTCTGAGCATCTCTTGTGCTACTTTCCATGTATTTTCTTAACATTTTACTTTCCTTTGGAACTTTAGCTATTATTTATGTTTTATTTTGGATGATCACATGATTCCTCCAAATTTCTTGTTTAGCTTCAGGTTAAATTGAACTTTATTTCAATGCAGTTGGTCTTTTTCTTTATTTTGACACCGAATATTTTCTGCATTTAAACACCTATAGCTAGTCTTACAGAAGTCCTAGAAAACAGAGTAAATAGGTCATCTTGTCTATTCCTCTGCCTCAAGGGAGAATCAGCTATACCTATGTCATCCCTGACAGATATTTGTCCAACTTGTTCCAAACAGCTCTAATGATCAAATTTCCACGTTGTCCTTATCTATTCCCATGCTTAAATATCTTCTCAAAATGGAAATCATTATGGAATTATTAAAAATGAAACTATGCCACCACATTTTGCAGTGGATCCCTTTACATTTATGTGAAATGACATCTTAATGTAAAAACGAACAAATGTGTCTAGTGGTTTGTTCAAGATGGGTGCTCTCCCACTCACACACTAAGAGATAAAGACCCATCACTAACCTTCCAGCTCTACAAGCAATTGCAAATCTCTTCTCTTCATTTCAGTTTTCCTAGTTCTAGGAGCAGACATTGCATATCCGAACCACCTGCACATCTCTTGAGATACTTCAGAAGGTCTTTACTGGAGAGACGCTAGGTGTTTATGCAGGAGACAACCTGGTGCTACAATTGTATTTATACAGTAAGCATCTAGATAGTGCATCGTGAGCACAGACCTTCCCGTTTTACGTACTTGCAGTTTCAATCATGTTCTCTAACTGAGCTATATGTGAGATTTGAGACCTTGGCAGCAATCTTGTGTATCTGGGGCTCCCTCCACTATTGCATGCAGTATATAGCTTATAATTTTGCCATCTCCCAGTTGCTTTCCTCTATGGCCATACTCTGTCTGTGAGCTCCTACAGAAAAACCTGTCTTCTCACCACACACTGGTACACCTTCTAGAGCAATGCCTTGATCCTTTCACAGTGCCAGTAATAACCAGTAACAAAGCATAACTAAATTTGAAATAATGACAGTATATCGTCAAAAGCTGCTTCAGTAATAATACTAACAACCAGTGGTGGGTATTTCATGCAAATAGGCAATCACTTAAATTAAACTGCTCTTCAGAAAACATATTGCATTTCTTTAGGGATTCACAAAACAGTGTTCCCATTTAAGAAATCTCTGGTCCATAATATACACGTTTCTGATGAAATTTCAATATAGTCATATCAAAGTTTCACCATTGTTGGGGTTTTTCCACAACAGGGGCAAGAGCTGGCACGGTCCCTTCATTCATCCTCCTGCCAGCTGCTTTATTAGCCATTTTAACTGTCACAGCACAGGACAAACAAGCCACCAGAGAGACGGGTTGAAAGGCAAGTTAAGCAGCTGAATGAACAGGGGAGCTGAGGAACAGGGGAGCAGAAACCAAATACCTAAAAAAGTTATTTTAAAAATCTTGCTCTGCTTTTCTTGAAAGTAAAAAACACTGTGGGAATTACCGGGGCACTCATTCCTTTTCCTGAAGTGCAGACCTCTGATTTTCTGAAAGGCTGGAGACCGATGAAATCACCTGCACTTGTAGCCTGGGCAAAGACTCCCCCTGTCCTAGGGATATTTTTCTCGGCAAGTTTTACCAACCAAAGCTTGTCCAGGCTTATTCTTATTGTGCAGGCTGAAAAGAAAAGGAAAAATAAGAGAACTTTTCCTGCTTCCATTACTGCTGGCTGCCGGGTCACCTTCTCCAGGCCCCTCCAACACCGTGGTGGGTTTACGGCAGCCCCCAGCTCCAGCCAGCGCTGCCTGGGTTCCTGCACCGGGTTTCCTTGGGGCACCCCTGGAAGCACAGGGAGAAGTCCCCAGGATGGCTGGAAAAAGTACAGGGAAAGGGCCTGATTGTTTGTGGGGTACATCAAGTGTCCTAAGTGGTGGCAAAACCCACTTTATAAAAGAGAGGCTTTAGAAAAGCAGACTTAGCTCCCCCGAGGATGAGTCCTGTTCGAGCTCTCCTCAATCTCCGAGGCAGCGAGGCATCTCCTCGCCCCGCTGCTGCACCCGCACAGCCGAGCACGACTCCAACATATGTTCTTTGCTTTTTTGGCTGAAGTTATGGTTGTCTTTCCTTTCCTCTCTTCCCCCTTCCTCC
>NW_015090798.1:1135813-1164674 GCF_001431845.1 Calidris pugnax | reverse complement strand
CCCCCCCCACTCCGCCCCTCACCCTCTCTCTCACAGGAGCAATAAATGCCAGCAGTAAATATTCTCAGCCTTACAAGGATTTCAGTAAATTAAGGTTCACATCCAAGCTTTGGGTAACTTCCTGTATTCTAAATGGGATCCAAATGAAGATTTTCCAAAGTCTATACAGTATAATAATAATAATAAACGTATCTAAATCATTAAAATGAATGACAGCATTCCCTATACCAGTTCTGGGCTCCATAAATAATGTATAAAACCAATCTGCATTATATTAGCAAAAGATAAAAATTAGAAAAGGGTGAGAGTAAAAATGTTTCATTTTTCGATAACACAAAGAAAATCCTCCCTGCTCCTGAGCTGAGAGCTCCATCTTCTGGGTGATGGTGGATGTGGAGTCGCTTTATGCTTTTCTTGTTTTTCTTTAAATTTTCACTTTTTAAAGTGAAAGAATGAGGAAAAAAGAATGAGAATACAAAGTTTTTATTGAAAAATAACAGCAAACCAAAAGAGGTAAAGCAACCCAGCACCACCTTCACAGCCCCACCACCTGACTTCATCCTTGCTTCACCCCACGTTTTCTCCCACACTGTTTCTTATTAGAAATGGGCTGGTAATTTGTTGTCATCACTTAACGGTGCTTATAGCCTATATAATTAAGGTACACCAGCATCTGTGATCTGCTTTGCATCCCTGGGGGGCCAGCTGGGCTTTGGGTCAAGTGTTTCATGGAGACATCTGGGCCAAACGCTGCTTCTGGTCCTACCCTGGATTGTTGGTTTTTTTTTTCAACCAGTGTGAGGTGGAGCCATGTAATAGCTTTTTGGTTCATCTCAGCTTTACAGGGGGGATGGTTCCCAGCAGGTTCCTGGGGGAGTGACCCCCCCAGCACACAGCCTGACCCACTCCGGGGTGGCAGAGGGCTGAGCCGTGCTGGCCAGGGTGAGGGAGCCCCTCAGCCTCCTCTTCCTCCAGCACATACCTGGCAGATCTCACTGGCAGGAATCCTCCCCCCAAAATCCTCCCCCCAAAAATGCTTGCAATTGCTATTGCACTTATGAACATTTGGAATGTACTTCCAGGATGAAAGACTACTTATCTGGTTAGCTTTATTGCCTAATTTCATCCCATTATGCCTCGTTATACCCGCTTTGATGCCAGGAGTTCCTGTAGGGCAGCACTATCTGTCTCTTCAAACCACCCTTCAAATATTTGTGAATGCATCCCTCCCTCATTCTCTTACCAAGAGAGATGAGATAAAGCCTTCCTACCTTTTCTAGCAGTTGGCTTTATTTTTTTTTCCCCTTCTTAACACACTCTTCAAAATTTGAGATGCTTTAAATTTAACCATTATTTTTGAGACACCATTAACCGACAAAGAGTGATTTTTTACAGACAGGTTACACAGGTTCAGGTTACACAGCAATATCCTCCACAACGCTACCCAACGCAGCAATCTGCCGCACTCTTATGGCTTTGTGATTAATAGAAATTTGGGCATAGCCATGGCTTTTAAAAGTTGCAAACCAGAGCACAGAAGGGTGCTAAGGAAGGAGACAGCATCAAGAAAGGGAGGACACAGATATTTCATCAACAATGGGCAGAATTCCCCCGGTGAGCAGACCGCAAGGGAAAACCCACACCGAGGGAGAGCACCCGAGAAGTTTCCATCACCCGAGAAGTTTCCATCACCCCCGTGTCACCACCAGTACGTACCAGTAGGGAGCCACTTCCTACCACACACTGGTGAGACTGGAGCCTGATGTTTTTGGACTCAAGATTCACGCCTTGTTTGTAAGGCGGGGGGCCGAGGAGGGGCTTCTCTTTCACCCCCCAGGTGTTTCTAAATGGTGGCCCATGCTGAGTACTCCACCTCTTGGGCACCTGCCAAAGAACAAAATGCAAATCTAGTCCCCTTCCTTTTCCTTCCAAAGCAACTACGTGAAGTAGAGTTTGGCCACGCTGGGGACTCATGCCCAGAAGGATCTGCATCAGATCCTGAAACTCCAAATTTCATGTGAAACTCATGGGATGAGAGGAAACCTACGGAGAGAAGAAGGAAAATAGGCTTGAGGAGGATGCTGTTTCTTGCTCTGCCAGGACAAGAGCTCACCTTAGAAGTGCTGGAGGGCAGAAGTGTGCTGATCCTGCTCTTGAGCACTAGCAAGGTGGTGAGCTGGGGGTCTGAGACCAGCAATGCGTTCTGTGATGGAGGACGAGAGAAAATCAAGAAAATCAGACCAAAGAGGCAAAAATGAAGGAACTTATAAAATTAACCTTGTATATGTGAGATGGAATATAATGTTGCTGTTCAGTAACGTTTATACTCCGAGCGGGAGGAAACACAAAATAGTGTTTGGTGGATTGTTGCAGTTCAATGGCCATCAGCTGTTCATAAATCAAAGGCACAGCCAGACTGCAAGCTGCCTTGCTGCCGTGACAAAGACACAGTGATTAATGCTTCCGTTATGGATTAGGGAGGCACTGAGGTAGTATTATGTGGAGCTCTGAGATGCTACCTTTTTTTACTTCTCAGCTGAAGGCCAAGCAAAGTTTAGTCAATATTACTCAAAATTAACCTGTTAAGACAGTGCCATGTGTTTTATTTTTTAACACAGATGTGCATCCTTGCAAGTAGCTTTTTGGGTTTTTTTATTGTAAATTCAGTAACTACCATGCAGTAACTTTGTCAGTGTTTTCTTACACTTATTTCCCTGTTTTGTGCTATGTAAATTTCTGTTAAGGCTGTATTTTAGCATATATACATATATGTGATTCTCTTTCCTTTGCCGAGGCAGTTTTTCAGTCTCTGCAGTGTGGCATCAGTCCAGTATCTACAAATCATCTCGTCTCCTCAGCCTGGAGAAAAAAGGAATCGCCAGAAATTCCCCAAATTCCTCAGGGAGAACAAGGGAAAGAGAGTCCAAAGACTCTCAGCAGGAAGAATTGTGGTGCCTCAGTCTGCACGGAGCCAGATTCTCCACTGCCAGGAGGATCAGGAGGGGTCTGGGAGATGGTGGGTATTGCACATATGGCTGTCCTGCATCGGCTGTCCCCGCCACACTTTTAGACCATCTCCTCTCATATTCCTCTTGGATACAAACTCTTGCTCGTAAACTCAGATTAGCTCAGGTCTTGGCCAGGGAATACATGGGTGTAGCAGGACTGTTCTTCCACGATAGGTATGTTCTGAAAAACTTAAAGGGACTCTAAGGTCTTTCCTCACCAATGCCTTTCTATCCTCCCTGCTACTTTCTGTGCGCAGACCCAGAGGATTCATTAATGGGATTTCCTAATCCCATTAATTCACTAAATGTGAGGGGCAAAAAAAGAAAAAGTCACAGATACTGACAAAGCCAATATGTGACTCTGGATTCCCACATTTGAAATGAGAACTATGTTTTTGGTTTTCTTACATAGCTCATCTGCAGCACTGGCTATTCCGTCGTTGCCCGCAGCATCTGTCTAACACTCGTGCCTGTGTGATTCCAGTGGTTTTAGCTGAATGTGCTGTCTGATGGATGGCAGTATTCTAACCTAAAATGAAATATATTTGTTGGAATCACTGTTAGGAAAAAAAAAATCTAACTCTAATTTAAAAAATATACTACTCTATTATTTCACTTGCCATTAAAAAAAATAATGTGAGATGAAATGAGCCAACATGCAAAACACATCCCTGCATTCACTGAAAAAGCCATTTGCTGCTATTTTAGCAAAACGCTCATGAACAGAACTCATACAGCACATTTCCTCAGTTTCTTGTTATTATAGGTCAATTTTTCCATGTTTATCAAAAGACTTAGAGAAACATAATGTTCTTGTCTGAGAAAAGTGTAATGTTAGTGGATGAACTGTTCAGGTGATTTTATTTGGCTTTACAACAAACGTAGCTGTTGTATTTTGATTCACCGATGACACACACCATGTTTCCAATATATTGCTGTATCTCACTGTTTGCCTGCTTAGTTCTGTCAGTAGGTATTTTATGAAGGGTACAGACTGGTGCAAAGAACACATTACCAAATACTTTGAAATTCACCCCTTTCTTTTCCTCATTATTCATTGAGAATGCATGGACTCTTCCCTTCCAAATCTTCTACTAGACTTTCATAGTTCAGATTTTCTGAAGCACACAAAGTTCCGTGAGAACGGCTTATCAAAGTCATTCATATTCTATATTTATTTCCATTGATCAGTCATCAATTAGCCTTCTAAGTGTATGAAATTCTTGATGTTCCTGTTACCCGTTTCTCCCTTATACAACTGAGTAGTCTTTTTGTTTAACCTTCCAAGGCAAAACCAAGATTGGTCGTAATCTTACAGAGGTTCAAAATTAAAAATACCATTAATGATTCTGTTTTTTTGACCAGTGAAATACTAAAAGAGATATTTTATTCATCCTTTGCATACATTTTCTGGTTCAGTAGGTTTCAGCTATTGTCCTTTTGATTCTAAATAAAGCTTTTCAGTACAAATATTTCTTTCAGACTATTCAAATCTTTTAGCATGATAAACAGGCATTGCAATTTGACTGAATCACTATATAGGTAAACAGTTCTTTATTCCACAAAAATTACAGAAAGTGTTGTGACAAGTATTTTTTTTCTTCATATACAGTTCTAGCTCTTTCAAACACTCAAAAAAAAGTGTTTACACTAAATTGGAGTTAAATCATTGTAAAGGCTCTTTACTAAGCATGAGCTTCATTTTAGAATGTCTCTCATTTGGGAATAACTCTGTCATCTTACATTAGTTAATCAGACAGGTCTGATTTTAGGTAACTTCAGAGCCTGAGAAGATAAAACATTCAGGTTTTGCGCTGACTGTGGATGTGTGAAAATCTGCCTCAGACTTCTCATATGACCTTGGAAGTATTTGTTCATGGCCTGCAAGGGGTGCATAGAATCATAGGATAGTTAGAGTTGGAAATAATCTTAAAGATCATCGAGTTCCAACCCTCCTTCCATGGGCAGGGACACCTCCCACCAGACCAGGTTGCTCCAAGCCCCATCCAGCCTGGCCTTGAACCCCTCCAGGGATGGGGCAGCCACAGCTTCTCTGGGCAACCTGTTCCAGTGTCTCACCACCCTCACAGGAACGACTTTCTTCCTAATATCAAATCTAAATCTCCCCTCTTTCAGTTTAAAACTGTTACTCCTCATCCTATCACTACATCCTGATAGGGTCCCTCCCCATCTCTCCTGTAAGCCCCCTTTAGGTACTGGAAGGTCACTATAAGGTCTCCCTGGAGCATGATGCTTGGGATCCTTAAGCTCTAAGTCCTACTTTATAAATCCTGATAATCAATGGTTGGATTGATGAGCTCTGGCTGTTTGGTACGGTGTTAAACGGACAGGCAGTTTTCTGAGGGCAGGGGACTCTCTGTTCACACAGTAACAGCCCCTCAGCCCATCACACTGGGCACAGCAAACACTAAATAGGGGTAGGAAGGACGTTGAGTGTATTGTTGTTTTTCTCACCAAATAGTTTACTAGTGGTTCACTGCAAGGAGAATATACAGTCAATAAAAGTGGTTCCTAAAAAAGTGATGGATTTAAAGCAGCAAGTGTAAAAAAATAAGCAACAACATTTCTCAGATGGCTTTTTCCAGGGGAAGAGGAGCTTCCCTTTGGAAGTTTATTTTCCTGAATTAAATACAGTGCTCTGCTGGCTGGGGTCTCAATGGCCTTTGCCTTTTTAAATTTTCCTTTGGGGAAAGATGTGCCTGTGGCTCTGTGGATATTAATGTAAGGGGTGTGAACTACGGATCTCCTCCCTTCTTCAAGAAGAGGAACTTCTGATGTGGTTTAAAACTGCAAGTGTGAAAATCCAACGAGCAGATTTTAGCAGCTACACATGTTGATTAATTGTGACTCAAATTCTGATGATATCTTACATCATAGAATAAAGACATTTACAAAGCCCCAGGTCATTATGGCAATGATCAATGAATGATCAATAAATAAACAGTTTCCCGTGAGGTAAAACAATCACCCAGAGGAGACAGATAGTTTAGTGACATTAAACAGCAGCTTTCCTCATTAGAGGTCTTGGTAAGGTGTGCCCTGTGATTAATGACAGATCATTTATACAGCATTACCAGCAGGCAAATAATTCTAATTACCAATAACATTAAATCATAATCACTACGCAAATAATTTACATAATGTAATGGAATATCTGGTCATTACAGGGCAAACAATTCACAATGTTAACCGAGGTTAGTCAGTTATCGCAGAGTAAATAACATTAGAAATTAAACAAAGCCAAGCTAATATCAGGTTTTATCCAGTTAATAACCAGTGAGCGTATCCCCAGCAAAACACATCAGACCATGTAAAGATGTCAAGTACTAAGTCTGTTGTCTAATACAATACAAATTGGAGATAATGTGAAAACATCCTATCGAGCAGGATGCTTCTAGCTATCTGGAGGTGTGTGAATGAGCACTTGGGTGGATTCACAGCAAAGCTTACTGATTTTTATTGCTTTATAGATGGTATTTTTCTGTCTTTAAAGGGTTACATTTTCAGATGCTGGCCACAGATCCTGCTTATGATGTGGAGGATAAAGCACTGGGGCAGTCAAAACCAGCCCAGATGAGGCCAGTCTGTGTTCACACACTTGAAAGATAGCTGTAGAAGTAGCATTATACTAAATCTGGCATTAATCTAAATCTATTAACAGAGTTATTTACAACTATGGAATCAGATAATGTTCTCATCCAGCACATGGGACATGCAACGTGCCAGAAATATGGTGGGAAGCAAAAGAGCTTAATATATAGGAGGTAATAATGTGTCTTGGAAAAAAGCAAAAGGCAGCTCAGAGCCAACCGTGAAAATACAGATACGAGGACTGAGACATATACTTGACTAAGAAGGCGAAAATACTAGGTGTTGGGGAGAGGTAAAAGGAATGGTTGTTTTTCAGCTTTACATTTTCCTAGTGAGGGGAAAGGATAAGAGGCAGATATTGTTGCTGCAAGAATGCCTGAGAGCTAACAGATGTATTTGTGAGCATTTAATACAGACAATTTTTTACCGAAGAGAGATTTCATTTTATTTGCTTGTTCTCACTTTCTTTTGTCTCCTGAAATCATAAAGCAGAAGAGGGTACTTGGGTTACAAAGCTGGACACTCAGGCAAAGTCAGTAATCTTAGGGGCATTAAAGACTTTTTCATGAGGGACTAGTCTCCTTGTGACACGGAAGGACATTTGGACACCATCAGTGAATTCTAGCTGAAATCTCCATCTGTGGTAAACAAATCAGACAAACCCTTGATTTGGACTCTACCCTTATTCGGTGTTGCTCTTGCGACTCATTTTTGTTTTCCCAGTGTCTCAGACAACTCCATGTTAGGCCATGGACAGACAATCTTCCTCGAGATCCCAAGTGCCCGCTCAAGCATCCTACCCCCAGCTGTTTGCACGGCCAGCAGCTGGACGCCGTCCCCACGGCTCTGCTCCTGGAAGGGATCTTGAGTGGATGCACTAAAACGCTTTGGGCAAACTTAGCCCCCCTCGCACAAACCGCTTTCATCAGCTGTTTAAATTAACCCAATTGTGCTTGTTTGAAGCAGATTAGCAAATGCTGACAAGATTCCTCCCGAGGACAGTAATCTCCAGCACAAACAAGCAGCATAAAGCTGGGGGAGAGAGAGTATTTCCAATGGGCTTAGCTGTGCGAATGTCCATCCCTGGTCCTGGGTGGCTGTGATGAGCAGTAACTGAGCATATGGAAGCAGGTTTGCCAAATTGAGGTCAGCCAAAGGGACAGGAAGTGTGGGGCACAGTCTTGGCTTTTGGCATGTTTGAGCACCTACAAAAAGAGCTCAGTTTTCATACATGCCTGGTTTCTGCTCTTATGGAAGTTAAAATTAGTGGCAGATGCTCAGCACCTGTGGGACCACCAATTTATTCAGACACCTCACTATTAAAGTGCCAAATTTAATCTTAGCTTTGGAAGCTTTTCTCCTGTGCATAGACCTTCTGAGGTTTTCATAAATTCTCTTTAAAGGAACCCTAGTCTCTGTTCCTTCAGTTCTTCTACTGCCAGGAACAATATTTAGAGTATGAAGGTGGCTGGGAGAGAGATCAGCCTGTAGCAAGTAACCAAAGTGGTTTTGCTGTAGTTCTCTAGTAAAGCACCAAGCTCACCTCATGCATGATGACCATGCAGTACAGAGGTGTGTTTGCCAGACAACTGTTTTGCCTGTGTAGGCACAAAAAGAAATTCTCTAAGGGACACGAGGAATTGCTCAAGTCTTTTTAAATCCAGACACAACAAGAAAAGTGAGTAAGGTGGCACCGAATGAACTATTTTGATACTAAGACTGTAGAACATTACAGCGTGATAAAGCTTGAATTGGGAGAAGGGCAATAAATTAGTCTTATCCTATTTGAAAAGCTAAAAGTAGTAGGTAATACAGAGGTTTAAAATGTAGTTGTGCAGTGCTAAATTCTGCCCATGTTTAGTACATCAGGAGTTAGATATAATGTATTGCTGAAGAATGGGTTGTGAGAGTCACCTTCAACTTCTTAGCCCTAATCAGGAGTGGAGATGTGACCCTTCCAGCTTAGAAAGATGAGGAATAGCCTTCTATCAAGGCAGCAGCATGAGATTCAGACCAGCAATGCCATAACTACCCACCAATTTACTCTATGAACTAACAAAGCTCTGGATCGGGAGCCTGGCCCATCCTTACCTGCCAGGGGACTGCAGGTTCCTGCTGCAGGTCTGGTGAATTTAAAGTCCTTAGCTAGTGCCTTTTCACTTCTTTATGCTTGCTAAATTCTGCCCTGCTCTTCACCACATGGCTCGCTTTTTTCTAACTGTGTACCTACATCAGCTGCTACCTCTACGGTGAGTCACCACAGTGAAATAACTGTCCTTGATCAGAACTCATATGTTCATCAAGATTAATCAATCCATGTTATTCAAGGCCCCCGAACTTCTCAAAATATTTTTGCTTGGTAGTGAAGTCACTTCTTTATGCTTGCTAAATTCTGCCCTACTCTTCACCACGTGGCTCACTCTTTTCTAACTGTGTACCTAGATTAATCAATCCATGTTATTCAAGGCTCCTGGACTTCTCAAAATATTTTTGCTTCGTAGTGAATTACCTCTTGATCACACTGATTTAACCTCTAATATGCCCAGCATCTGAGTCTGTGTGGACATTCAAAGGCTTCGGATCCTGTGGCCCAGGTTGGCCCAGGTGGGGCACAGCTGTGAACTCAAAAGCTGCCCGTGTCTGCTCTGTTTTGTTCATATAATTCCCAGTGGCAAAAGAAAAAAATATCTCTTGCTAGTGGCCCTAAAGAAAGATCTTTTACAGTAAGTGATGTAAAACTTCGTAGCATGCTTGTCTTCTTACCCAGATGGCAGGGTAGCTAACACCTCTTGGAAATGATTTACAGAAACATTGCTGTATTACTCCTTATCTACCTATGTTGTATTCAGCCAACATAATCTAAACCAGGGAAGGAAAGTCTAATTCTGGGAAGATGAAAACACGTTCGTATAGTGTTACTGTATCAACACGCTTACTATACAAGCATATTTAGTTGGTCATTTTCTCATCACAGAAACGTCCTTGGACTTCATTCAAATTCACATACTCTTCTTCTTAACCCTAATGCTGAGGGCATTGGTCATTTTCTCATCACAGAAACGTCCTTGGACTTCATTCAAATTCACATACTCTTCTTATTCTTCTTAACCCTAATGCTGAGGGCACCTGTTTTGTTCATATAATTCCCAGTGGCAAAAGAAAAAAATATCTCTTGCTAGTGGCCCTAAAGAAAGATCTTTTACAGTAAGTGATGTAAAACTTCGTAGCATGCTTGTCTTCTTACTCATATAATTCCCAGTGGCAAAAGAAAAAAAATATCTCTCGCTAGTGGCCCCAAGGAAAGATCTTTTACAGTGAGTGATGTAAAACTTGGTAACATGCTTGTCTTTCTTCTTATCCAGATGGCAGGGTAGCTAACACCTCTTGGAAATGATTTACAGAAACATTGCTGTATTACTCCTTATCTACCTATGTTGTATTCAGCCAACATAATCTAAACCAGGGAAGGAAAGTCTAATTCTGGGAAGATGAAAACACGTTCGTATAGTGTTACTGTATCAACACGCTTACTATACAAGCATATTTAGTTGGTCATTTTCTCATCACAGAAACGTCCTTGGACTTCATTCAAATTCACATACTCTTCTTCTTAACCCTAATGCTGAGGGCATTACCCCTTTTTTTTTAATGAAAGTTGAGCAGAAGATGGAAATCTTACAAAAAGTATTTATTTTCTGACCTCCCTGAATCTGGGCAGAGGAGATAGTGTGTGATGGATTGTATGGAGTGAAAAAAATAACATTATTTGCCTCTTGCAAACTGATATGGCAAAGAGAACATAAACGAAGAAGCATTAAGGCAGCAAAGGAGAAAGAAAAGTGATAACTGACTTTAAAAGATGACTGTAGAGAGGGAAAGAAATATATAGACTGGCCATACTTATAAATGGGGATGAAAGCTCTGAGCTATGGAGGAGGGAGCTGGAATAAGAAGTAATAGAAGACTTCAGGCAAATTTCAGGCTATGGAAATAAGCTTTATGGAAAGGCAAACACAAGCAGAAATGAAAGCTCTTACCAAGTTTTTAACTTGGTGGAGGTACAACAAGGACAGTAGCCTCCTTTGTTAAATGAGCCATTGGTCAGTAATGCAAACATTGCAAACTTTCAGAAAACTTAAGAGAAAAAAAAAATTAACAAATAACACTTATTTTGCAAAGTTAAGAGAATAGAACCTGTGAGAAATAAAAGAATGTTGGTCTCTTTTCCCAAGTAACAAGCTATAGGATGACAGGAAACAGCCTCAAGCTGCACCAGGGGAGGTTTAGATTGGATATTAGGAAAAAAATTCTTCACCAAAAGGGATGTCAGGCATTGGCTGCCCAGGGAAGTGTTTGAGTCACCATCCCTGGAGGTATTTAAAAGACATGTAGCCCTGGCACTTAGGGACAGGGTTTAGTGGTGAACTTGGCAGTGTTAGGTTAGCAGTTGGGCTCGATGATCTTAAAGGTCTTTTCCAACCTAAATGATTCTATGATTCTATGAAACAGTGGGACAGAAAAGGTTGTATGACCCAATCAAATAATTCTGATTGAATTCTCAGATCTTTTACCAGAATATCATCCACCTTAAGAACGAGTATTTAACTAGCAGTATCTGGTCTTTAAAAAACAGAACAAGCTTAACCACTCCAAACTAACAATAAATTGTAATAAATTTAGAGAAGCCTCAATTTATTTGCAACCTCGTGGTGGACAATTGCTATATTACTTTGCCAACAGTGCCCTGTTTTGGTGATTGAATGAGTCACAAAGTCCCACAGCCAAAAATCAGCCCTACATGATTTTATTCATTGTTGTAAAGTCAGCAGTTGCAGTCAAAGACAAACTGCTTTCCTCCTGCGAGTTCAAGCTCTTCTGGAAGGAGCAGAGGTAGAAGCTTCCCGGTTCTCCCAAGGTGTAGTACATCCAGCAGCAGCACAGCCTGGATTTGCCAAAGGTGCAGGGAATTCCAGGGTCGGAGGTAAAGAAGTTGGGATTCTTGAGATGGCTGCAGCTTGCATGTCACCCTTCAGTGCCACTTGGACTCTGGAGGTATCCATAAGGTGCAGAACGAAGCAGGCATTGCAGAGCTCCTGGGGGAATGGTACAGGGTAAACGAGAGGTTTTAGAACCTTGAGGCCTTATTTAGTGGCACCCAACCCAGTTTTCTTTCTACATGGTTTTGCCTTCTAACAATAAAGTAAGTTTAGAAAAGGATGTGGATGGTGTATGGGCCATGTATTTCACCACTAGCTCGCTGCTGTTCAGAGAGAGCAGGTTATGCTGGCAGCATTTGTCAAAGAAAACCTTGAGAAAGCAGAAGCATCATGGTGTATACAGATTCAAGTGAATAATTTGCTGTCTCTGACACCCCTCATCAACCTCCCCCCTGTTGTTTTCTTTCTAAACACCTGTAAATGGCAGTGTGTTTATTTTCACTTCACTACATCCAGTGGAATATTCAGAAAATCTGCTAAATGCCACACCTCTCCTACACTAATCTTATATATTCCTGTGAAGCCACTCAATAATTTCAAAATACCTGGCTCCTTTTAAGACTTTCCTCACCAGCCTCTGTTGCAATCTCTGTCTCTGCCACTCACATAACTAGTTGCCACTGACTTCTTCAAGCTGTCTGAAAACACCTTCTAACATAAAAAGAACCACCACCCTGCAAATGTACACTATGTGCACAGTACATCAGCTCTCAGATCCATCCTGAAATGTATCATTGCATCCATTGAAATTTAGCAAATGTATGCACCATGAAATATGGGTGACACATGCACCATCTGTGTGCATAAAACATGCACTTTACACAGAGTGCAACGTAACAAACCCACTGCATGTGCTAAACAAATAGCTCCACCTAGTTTCTAAATAATGTTATTTCTTAATTCACAGTCACCACGTACTATGTGAACAAAACTGAAGGCGAACAACACATTAAACAAGAAAATAATTAAACCATTTCAATAACGTGGGATTGTCTCAACTGGACTTCTCACCCTTCCCTATGCAAACTGAAAATAATTAAACCATTTCAATAACGTGGGGTTGTCTCAACCTTTCACCTTTCCCTATGCAAACGTCCAAACTGGAGCTACACACCACAAATTTGTTTGACCGTTAGCTCCTCCTCCTCACTACAGGTGCACTTCCCTGGGAAAGAGTCAAATCTGCCAGGCTTCACCAGTGTCAGAGATTAATTTAGGCACAGGAAGGTCCAATGGTCGTGAATTAACTTTTGAATGTGCCAGTTTCCACTCAGCACGGGTAAAACTGAGGTCTGTTCTCTGTTCAGGTCTTCCATTTCTCTGCCGTTTCCGTTCCTGAGAGGAAGCAGACTCCTCACTCTGCATGAAGCTCTATGCCCTTCAACCTCCCCTTTTCCAATTCAAGCTACATCTAAATCTCTCGAGCTGTTGGGGATTTTTTACAGTATTTTCTTAAGATACAGCACTTTTTAACCTGAGCTTTCAAAATCTGGTGTTTCATTAACTGCAGCAACCACGGGACTGGACTGCAGGCAATCTCCTGAATTCTGGCCAGCAAGCTTTCAACAACTTTAACAAGATTCACCCTATTGCTACCCAGGTGTCCTTTGCTCTCCCAGATGGCCATTTCAGAACTTCACTGATTTAGTGGTTAGAAACTTCTTTTCTTCTCTAAATTCTCAGCTAAATTTATACTTGGACACTTTATGCCCTGTGATCTGTTGGATGATATTTGCATAACAAATTAGTTCTTCCTATCAGATCTTTTTGATCTTTCAGACCAAACCTTCACGTTTTTGAGTTATTGTTGTTAGCATCTCTCTTATGAGGGAAGGCTGAGAGACCTGGGTCTGTTTAGCCTGGAGAAGAGAAGACTGAGCAGCCAAGAGCGACCTCCTTGACTGGTTCTCATTCACTTGTCTTCAAGAGGCTCCTCAATGCCAAGCTGTGGGAATCGCAGGATATAATGCTCTATAACTTCTTCTTATTCAACCTTGAATTTCATCCCAAGCCAAATGTCTGTTCCTTTATCTTACAGAGAGGAGAGGGAACTCACAGGCCAGCTACTATTTCACGCAGAGGTAGAAGCTTCCCGGTTCTCCCAAGGTGTAGTACATCCAGCAGCAGCACAGCCTGGATTTGCCAAAGGTGCAGGGAATTCCAGGGTCGGAGGTAAAGAAGTTGGGATTCTTGAGATGGCTGCAGCTTGCATGTCACCCTTCAGTGCCACTTGGACTCTGGAGGTATCCATAAGGTGCAGAACGAAGCAGGCATTGCAGAGCTCCTGGGGGAATGGTACAGGGTAAACGAGAGGTTTTAGAACCTTGAGGCCTTATTTAGTGGCACCCAACCCAGTTTTCTTTCTACATGGTTTTGCCTTCTAACAATAAAGTAAGTTTAGAAAAGGATGTAGATGGTGTATGGGCCATGTATTTCACCACTAGCTCGCTGCTGTTCAGAGAGAGCAGGTTATGCTGGCAGCATTTGTCAAAGAAAACCTTGAGAAAGCAGAAGCATCATGGTGTATACAGATTCAAGTGAATAATTTGCTGTCTCTGACACCCCTCATCAACCTCCCCCCTGTTGTTTTCTTTCTAAACACCTGTAAATGGCAGTGTGTTTATTTTCACTTCACTACATCCAGTGGAATATTCAGAAAATCTGCTAAATGCCACACCTCTCCTACACTAATCTTATATATTCCTGTGAAGCCACTCAATAATTTCAAAATACCTGGCTCCTTTTAAGACTTTCCTCACCAGCCTCTGTTGCAATCTCTGTCTCTGCCACTCACATAACTAGTTGCCACTGACTTCTTCAAGCTGTCTGAAAACACCTTCTAACATAAAAAGAACCACCACCCTGCAAATGTGCACACTATGTGCACAGTACATCAGCTCTCAGATCCATCCTGAAATGTATCATTGCAGCCATTGAAATTTAGCAAATGTATGCACCATGAAATATGGGTGACACATGCACCATCTGTGTGCATAAAACATGCACTTTACACAGAGTGCAACGTAACAAACCCACTGCATGTGCTAAACAAATAGCTCCACCTAGTTTCTAAATAATGTTATTTCTTAATTCACAGTCACCACGTACTATGTGAACAAAACTGAAGGCGAACAACACATTAAACAAGAAAATAATTAAACCATTTCAATAACGTGGGGTTGTCTCAACCTTTCACCTTTCCCTATGCAAACGTCCAAACTGGAGCTACACACCACAAATTTGTTTGACCGTTAGCTCCTCCTCCTCACTACAGGTGCACTTCCCTGGGAAAGAGTCAAATCTGCCAGGCTTCACCAGTGTCAGAGATTAATTTAGGCACAGGAAGGTCCAATGGTCGTGAATTAACTTTTGAATGTGCCAGTTTCCACTCAGCACGGGTAAAACTGAGGTCTGTTCTCTGTTCAGGTCTTCCATTTCTCTGCCGTTTCCGTTCCTGAGAGGAAGCAGACTCCTCACTCTGCATGAAGCTCTATGCCCTTCAACCTCCCCTTTTCCAATTCAAGCTACATCTAAATCTCTCGAGCTGTTGGGGATTTTTTACAGTATTTTCTTAAGATACAGCACTTTTTAACCTGAGCTTTCAAAATCTGGTGTTTCATTAACTGCAGCAACCACGGGACTGGACTGCAGGCAATCTCCTGAATTCTGGCCAGCAAGCTTTCAACAACTTTAACAAGATTCACCCTATTGCTACCCAGGTGTCCTTTGCTCTCCCAGATGGCCATTTCAGAACTTCACTGATTTAGTGGTTAGAAACTTCTTTTCTTCTCTAAATTCTCAGCTAAATTTATACTTGGACACTTTATGCCCTGTGATCTGTTGGATGATATTTGCATAACAAATTAGTTCTTCCTATCAGATCTTTTTGATCTTTCAGACCAAACCTTCACGTTTTTGAGTTATTGTTGTTCACTTTATGCCCTGTGATCTGTTGGATGATATTTGCATAACAAATTAGCTCTTCCTATCAGATTTTTTTGATCTTTCAGATCAAACCTTCACGTTTTTGAATTATTGTTGTTAGCATCTCTCTTATGAGGAAAGGCTGAGAGACCTGGGTCTGTTTAGCCTGGAGAAGAGAAGACTGAGCAGCCAAGAGCGACCTCCTTGACTGGCTCTCATTCACTTGTCTTCAAGAGGCTCCTCAAAGCCAAGCTGTGGGAACTGCAGGATATAATGCTCTATAACATCTTCTTATTCAACCTTGAATTTCATCCCAAGCCAAATGTCTGTTCCTTTATCTTACAGAGAGGAGAGGGAACTCACAGGCCAGCTACTATTTCACGTTGCTTTCCCATAGTGATAGAAAAGCTATTTTTTTATTTTCTCTAGGGAGTTTTGAAGAAGGGCTGCCTGGTGGATCTGGTTACCCACAGGCAGGAATTGATTTAATGGACGTTGCTTTCCCATAGTGATAGAAAAGCTAACTTTGTATTTTCTCTAGTTTCTCTAGTTTTGAAGAAGGGCTGCCTGGTGGATCTGGTTACCCACAGGCAGGAATTGATTTAATGGATGCTTAAAGGAGTTTCCTTCTCAGAAGTCTTCATGGACGATGACTTCACTGTGTAACCATCCTATTCGCAACAGCCAAGCTTGGGACTCCTCATTGATGACCGCATTAGCCAAAATATTGCCAAAGTATTTTCTTTGTTCTTTCCCTGCTATTGGTTCAGTTTGTACTCACAACGTAAGAATAGAAAGAGCATTTCCATAAAATGTCCTTACAGAATTGTACAGGTCATATTGAAAGGGCTTGGTTTTCTAGCTGGTATATGCCAGCAGGTCACATCGACAGTCACAAGATGGCAGCACAGAATAAAGATTACTCCTATTTGTTACTTATGTGTATTAGTTGAATTTCAATTCGATTCTATACTGTAAATGTTGAGTTTAGCAGAGCCAAAAACATTCACCTTTGGTGCTCAATTTATTAAGTTTTTTCCAGAAGCATAGTCACCTTTTTATTTCACATCTTCCTACATAACTCCAGGCTTTTCTTTCAAAATCTAGTTATCTTTGGGTTTTCCTCTTAGTGAGTCTTTCAGAGAGAAATTGTACTTATAAGCAGACAAGCACAAACAATTTATATCCACACCAAAAAACCAGCACAGAATGTGATAACTCAGCTGCTGGCAAGAACTCTTCATTGGCAACTATATAGATCTGACAGAAGTCTGTATTAAAAATAAAAGTTACTGTGCAGTGAAAGACGCATTTTTAAAAATCAAGGGATTACTCACAAATACAAGCCTGGATGCATCACTAAGACAGAGTAGTGAACAGAGTTCTGATCCGAAAGTCCCTAAGGTCAACAAAGAGCTGAGAAATGCCATAATTAAAAAGGATCTCTCCTACCACAGGCGTGTGCAGTGTCTGGAGCGTGGTGGCCCAGTCTAAAGGTCTTATCCTGCCCGCTCATTGTGCCCCCAGAATTTGCAGGAGCCAAGCCATAGGCAAGATGATGGACTACCCAGAGCATATTTTTCTCCTGCTCCAAATATTCACCCAAGAACGCTGTGACACATCTTGCAGTGACCTCTGCAAGCGGTCGGTGGACTTGGTCTGTCAGCACCCAGGTATTTTGGAGAGCCTTTTGGTTTTCCCTTGCAGCTGTTCTTTGTTAACCTGGCTGTGGCGAGTCTCCAGAATACAAAATATATTTAACTGCTGATTGTTTCCACAGTTCACAACACTTTGTATTATTAGTAAAGATGTTAATCACGTAATGTCAACATAGATTGCCGTTTTTTTATCATTATTCCAGGTATGCAGCTCTATAGGCTACTCACTAATGTTTTCAAAACACCCACATAAAGAATGTATACTCAAAATTAATGGAATTTCTTAATCAAAGAACTGATCAGTCTCTCTACACTTTTTTTCTCCTTCAAAACAGCATAAATTCAGAACTTACAGAATTCAGAAGAGAGACCCAGAAGCAACCTTCCCTTTCTGACTGCTGATGCAAAGAAAGCCACCGAGACCATGTGGTAGGAGAAGCCCATGTGAAGTACAGACCACTGTCTGCTGATGAGTGAGACAGGAATGATCTCTACCAGCTTGAAATCCTTTTGTGCTAATTTTACCAAAGCTGCAAGAGGGACAAAATCAGAATATAGCAGAGGGTCGAGGTGTGTCAGTTAGTCCTCCACCTGATCTAGCTCATTCATAGGAGTCACACATGGAAAGGCAGCACACAGCCACTTTTTGTGTTTCAAGTGGAGAATTTTTCTGCTGGCTCCTCAGTTACTGGTAACTGCTTATTGTGTGGTCTTTAAAAGACCCATCCTACTGGAATTCATAACATCTGTCCATGTTTTGGACAAACAGGTAACCATTGCCACAGCTGATGATACTTCTATGCTGTCTCCAACATCCTACCTTCAACCCCGATTGATTTCTTAGGAGGAAAAAGCAAGAAATCTTGAAGCATACCAGGCTGGAACAAAACATGTTCCTATCAGCAGACTTTTCTAACTCACACAACTTAAGATTTGGCTGATTTCCAGCAGAATGAAGATTAATCCTTACCAAAGAACTGAATCTTTACCAATGCAACTCTGCATATTATGTCTTCATTTTCTATTTGAAGCTATTGTGTAGCATAGCTATATGCTGCTAAAAGAGCTTTTATTTACCCCCATATTGACTGAATTTCAGTTCTGGTGACAGTCCCTGTGCTTTTCAGCATTTTTTTTATTTTTATATTGTTATTTCTGGCAGGCAGGATTACACAATCTCTAGAGGACAAAGTGAACCCTTACTAGCTTATTTCTAAGTGTTTATCCAACACTGATATGTATGATCTTAGATACCACTATTCTTTTTACTTAGAATAGGAATTGATCGTTCTTGTCATTGTACCTGTTTATGCGAGACTAGAAAAAGCACAAAAATAAAATTTTCATGTGTGTCCTATACATTTTAAATCTAATCTTATGTTGATAAAAAAGATTAAAACCTGCTATAATTTTCAAAAATAACTGTTAGCCAGTGTGCTTTGGAAAATTTAAATAATCCTACATTTACCTGTTGCATCAGCAACATTCACATCCATCTTGTACTGAGAGATAAAACCTCCTTTCTTGTAAAAAACACCTTGTCCTTCCCCTTTGTTACTTGGATGAACAATAAAATACGTATACAACAATAAAGGTTTTGTTATCTCTCACAGCTATATTCTTTATTCCCTTATAGCTCACTCACTTTTCATCGTCAGCACTTGATTTGTTATTATTATAATCTCCAGTTTAGGCAGGAAAATTCTTGGAACAAAATCTTGTTGTGGTTTATTTGTAGGGGAGATGCTATGAATTTATGTGACAGTAGACAAACAACTGCCACAATCACGCAAAGGAAATCCAGATGTAAATCAAAAGTTTGGTATTTGCCTTCCTGTTATATTTCCTGTTTGAGGCTTTCAGAGATTCACAGATATTCCTGAATCAAGCACTACAGCTCTGTGAAAAGGCAACATATGTAATAGTATCCTCATTTTATAGATAGGAAAAAAGTGCTATAGAAATAATGATTCTATTCTGGGATAACAAAAGAGACATGCAGATTCCCCATGCTTTCATCATAAACTGTTCTATTCTCCTCATGTTTTAAATGGTCATTTTTAAGTCGTCTACTGCAGAGAAACCCCTCCTTAGCCCCTCTGGCTGAGAAGCAGGCACGCTTTTCATTTGTTCCAAATTGATGAGATGGCTTTTTACTAAAATAGTCTACTTTTTGTTCTGTGCATTTCATTTCTAGTTGGATTCAAATGTCAACAAATTGATCTTTGGCAAACCAAGCTTTCTGCTACGTAATATCATTTCCTCACCAAACTAATTACTTCACTGTATCAGTTGAAATATTGCTTTTAAAGTAATTGGGGACTTACATATCCATGTTCTTTATGCAAATTAAAATGAACAGCTATACTTAGTAAATGGGAAAACTGCCTAAGTGTTCCCAACCTGGAAATCCATTTCCCACAAGAGAAATTCAGACGTTAACCCACTCCTGAATTTAAGTTACAATTTTTAAGCCTGTGTGTCTAAAATGACACTCCTCAACCCAGGTATAAAATTCTGAATTCAAGTGGCTCCCTTGCAAAACTGTTTGTCACCTCCAACTGCCTCTAGCCCAGTAAGACTCAGTGATACCATTTTCTCAGTGCTGATTTATCCGCTCAACTACATCTTTGAAAGCCACAGAAATCAGGCTTTGTTACACAGAAAGAGCTGGCTCGGGGTCAGTCTGTTCCTTAACTTCCTAAACCAGGTGGCTTCGAGGATCTGAGTGGTCCCTGCAACCAAATGGGAGGGTGTTCTGTTCCTCTCTCCCAGGACACCAGTTCTTTTCTGGAGCAAACCACTCAACTCCTGGCTGCGCCTGCAGGACATGATGATGCTGGTGGTGCGGCTGGTTTAGCCAGGCATTACACTCACTCACTCAAGTTGGGCCAGAGGTCTAAAAGGTCGACAATAATGCTCATGCAACGCTTAAAAAATTTGGCTACTGAGGACATGAGCCAAACACGGCCAAGGAGGTGAGAACAAGGTCTGCCATGGAGACACACCGCAGGATAAAAGGGTGGATTTGCACCAAGAGCAATCTTAACTCACAGCTTCAGAAGCCAGGAACGTGCTGTGAGTAGGAAAGAGTAAATCAGAAAACACAGTAGTTCTGTGAACATCATTATCTTTTTTTCTGTTAATTCCCAGGTATTGCTTTATTAGTCTGGCTTGTCCATATCATGGACTCCAATTTAAATGTACGCTTGTGCTCTGCGGACAAATCATGACATACAATTTAACCATCTTAGTGGAAGTGTGAAATATTTCTATTAAACTAGGTGTGCTTTTTTTATTACCATAAAGTATGCTGCTTGCAATTAAGATGATAGTTCCACATTCATAAAAGGGGCAAGAGTCAGCCACTCAACTGTTCTTATTTTAATTGACAATTCTCCTAAATTAATTTCAAACATTTCACTTAAGGAAAGGGGAGAATGATTGTTATGGGTTGTGAAATATAGGAGTACTGGGAGGGAACTGAATGTGCCAGCTGGGAATACACAAAGGAGGGAATGAGTCATACAACTTCCAGTCATTCGGAAAAGGGTCGTCCTGACTGGGCAGGGCTGCAATTATTAAAATTTATGTATCAAGCATTTACTCCCGGGTTGAACAAATAAATGACCTGCTAGCAGATCATAACAATCATAAATGATCTGCTAGCAATGCTGTGATAAAGGTTTTGTCAGCAATTATATTATAGGGATTTATAATACAGAGCTGAAATAGAGCATCCTGGTCACTAAAATAACTCCAGAGTCAGACTTTGGATCAAGTTATCATAACCAAGAGGCTGACTAATGCCCACAAAAATATCCGTATGCATGGGAGTCATCTTTGTGCAAGCTCATTGGGTAATTGCTTGTCTACAGTTCTTTTTCCTTATAAACATCACTACAGAATGTATGGACACTTTGTTCTGTGAACACGCATCTCTGCGTGCAGGTGCTCTACACAAACACATGAACATCAATGCATACCTGAGCAAGATTTTTTGGCCAAAACAAGCCATTAGACTGTAAAGAAGCATATATTCTTGAGTTAGAAGTTAATGGAGTACTCCACAGTAAATCCCAGTAACAGAAATGCTGACAGTACTTTTGATGAGACATCATTCACAGGACTTCTTAACCAGCTGCCTATGTTTGAAAATGTGCTTACATAAGATTTTCCAAAAAAGGAATAAATTTCATATTGCTTCAATTAAATTGCTGGATTCTTTAGCCAATTGACTGTTTCCCCAATACCTATGTTCTGATATCCCCAAATGTGAACTCAGTGGCTGAGAGGGAATCTCAGCTTTCACTCCTCATGTCAACTCTTAATGTGGCTTTGGTACATATAACTTGTTGTAAATGACAGGATCTCACAACAATAATAATTTGAAAACAGAAAGGAAAAACATGTTTAGTTAATGCTCTGCTAGTCGAGGCAAATTTAGGGCAGGTGGGGTTACTTTGTAGGAATATCAAGGGTTCTCAGTATAAGTGCCTTTACGGTCTGCCAAGGCTGGAAGAGCAATCCCAAACACATTCCAGTGCATCTTGTTACTCATCAAGGTAGAGCAATTCTTCTGGAGCTCCAAATGGTAATTGGATTTGTACGGAGCCTGCCAAATTAAAATTGCCTGCTTCAAAATATAAAACCTGAACAAAAAAAAGGATGGGAAATTTTGAGTTCCAGTTGACAACGAATTCCTACCTCATCGTGCAACTATACAGGGTCTTTGGTGCATGACATCAGAAATCACTTTCTTGATGCTGTAACTGTGCTAGCGATAGACACAATTTGATATATTGATAGACACAGTTTGTGAATACATGAAAAATCTGTGTCTGCACACTAACATATAAAAGATCATGCAGACTACGTTGGTATTACTGGAATTAAATCAGAATTGAATCTGATCCAAATGCTGCTGTCATGTTTAACAGCTGGATTATAAGAGTTAATCACAAAAAACAATAACTAAAGCAAAAACCAGTCTCAAGGGATGAAAAAAATTAGAAATGTAGCACTGAACCCTTGCCTGAAAAAGACTAGCTGGTTTGAGAACATTTTTAATGTTAAAATAATACTGAGCTCTTAAAATCAATCTTGATTCCAGTATTCTGTTGTCAGGTATATGTAAATAAACATTTGCATGTGTTTATATATATAAAAACAACATTTGTGTTCATGAAGAGCAATTCTGCATAAGGTTTTTCACCTTCACTATATTGTGCACTGTGGATTAGGTGTATCTATAGGTATCTATTATAGCATTGTTTAAATATCAAATAACAATTAAACAATAAAAACTTTCTTTCAAACTTCAAATAATTCAAAACCAGTCCCAAACTCATGAATACTGCATGAGTTCACTGAAGATTATGACTTAATTCTGACTTAAAATGACTGAAGATTTGGTCTTAGAGCCATTAGCTATACATTTCTAATACATTTCCTTTTCTATGTGTGCTATGGTTCATGTGCAACTATAATTAGAAAATGAGCCATGATTTTCAGAAATAGGAATCTAAAGTAGCAGTCCCAGAACCTCTGAACTGGTTCATTTGGTCCTACAGGAGGCTCAATATTTTCGAAGAACACATTTTTGCTGCCTAAAATCAGGAAAGTGCTTACCCTTATGTTTAAATCTAACACATTTGAATTCTCTTCTGAGTAGAGATGCTTCCCAGAAGTGAGAGACTTAAGCTCCTATCTAGAGATCTCACAATCTAATTTTAGGCACAAAGCTTGTATGTATGTATATATCTGCATGCTTTATCATAATAGAAAGGCTCTTGCTGAGCTGAGATTTTCAACTTATTAAAATCAATAGAACCGTTTACAGCAGCTCCGATTGCTAATTCTTATAACAGACGTTTCCACCTCCACTTGGGTTTGGCAGGACTGAAAACTCACATTGTCAATTCAGGCACAAAATCCAGACCACTCTAAATTTGGGATTTCACTTCTGCACCCTGGACCTGAAAAACACAAAGACATGGCAGACTGAAACTTGTACATTCGGAAACCAATTTTTAGAGGTAACTTGCTTTCTGACAGCTAAATAAAACACCAACCACTTTCTGTTTGATACTGGGAATTTCATTCTTAGGTACAGGAAACTCATGTTCAGGTGCTGAGACCCTCTTCCCCAGACATGCTTCTCTTGACTTTAGGAGCTCTCAGAACCGTTTTTCCATCTGCATTTTCTCCACCAATTTCCTCCCACCTATTACCCTCACACCTCATGTCTGGCTTAGTTCTGCTGAGGAAGTAGCTGAGGATGGAGTCAAAGGCAGCTGCACTCTTATTTTATAACACTTAAAAATCATCTTGTCGTGTACAGAGCCATCTTTATATGTTATGTAATACAGCTACAGATATGTAATGAGACATAAAGAAGAAAGAATAGATTACAAAACCTTTCTTCCAGCATTTCTGGTTAAAGATTGTGACAAATTAACCTGGAATCTAAGAGATTTAGGAATCTCCCTGCTACTTTACTTTCACATGCGTGAACCTTATGGGAAAATGCCCCACGTATCACTGAGTTCACTTATGTTGATGTTGAAAAGACCATTTGCTGCTTTTCTCACATAATAGGTGTCAGAGGTTCAGGTACCTGCACTCCAATAGAGGCAGCAGTTTAAGCATTAGTAATGGCATTTTGCTCAAGATCTAAATCCTGAAGAAATCTTGACACAGAGAACAGGAGATCGGGCGATGGGCAGAAAACAGCTGTCACAGTAGTCACAGAAAAAGTATTGTCTTGATAAAAACATCCAAGATATCTGACAGGGAAAGATCTGTAAAGATAATTGCGCTAGGGAACTCCTAGAAGTCTTAACAAAAATCAAATAATACTAGGAAAATTACTTTTAAGATAATGTGAGCATGTTTTTAAAGACTGTAATACTGAACTAACTTTCTGTACCTTTGCCTTCCTGAACTATGGTCCCAGGATACGATGCCACATCAAAATATCTCAAAATAATTATTTTTTTCCAAAAATTTCACAGATGGCAGGTGTGGAAAATCATGCTATCACTGGAAAGCACCATTGATTTTTTAGCTGTGCAGCACCTCCTGTGCTATATAATACAGTATCCAAAGCAAACAAAGAATGGAAATGTACCAGTGAGAAGTCGAACCCGACTTTCAGGTACTGTAGTATTGCATAACGTGATTTGTACTTGCATTATTCAAGGCCATCCTGATGTTGAGTAATGCCCTCAGCTTACCTAAGAGTCAACCTAATCTTTAGTGAGTATACAACTCAGGAAAAGCTATGGTAAACTTTATACGGTAAATTTTATATTGAGATAAGAAAAAAAATTATAAGTGAAACACATAGGGTGCTCATGTGTATACAACAATTTCTTATACTGATTATTTTTCATACGTGAAGATTATCCCATGCAAAAAATCATGTGCTGCTTAGATGTTGAACATAAAATGGAGGAAAGAATCTTTACATGATTTTTCTCCTGTGGGTGTAAACAGATATTTTTAACTTCAGCTACCAAACAGAACTGACTGAGACAGAATTAGATTATACTTCCAACCAATACTTTTGTACCTTGCAAATATATGACAGCTGTGATTCCAAAAGATTTAGAACCAAGTTTGTTAATATCAGTTGTTGCTAAGAGATGCATTGCCTTTAGTAAAAGAATGAATATGCACCCACATACTAAGTGGATCGATGAACTAAAAGTCACAAACCCAATACAAAATAACTTGTTTATATTACAGAAGGGCCTGACAATATTTTATTGTGGAAAAAAATCCGCATCATTGCACTTTGAGTTCATCACGAATTTTGTTGACTTGCTTTCTCAGAGAAGGTGTATTCAGTGATGACATTTGTAAAAATGAAGAATTATTGAAAATCCCATTGAAGACTATAACTCAATATCATTCTTGCAGGAGACTCAAGAAATTAAACCATTAAACCACACACTTTTAGTATGCAGTCTTTTTCGAATGATATTGCAAAGTCTAAAGAAGTTTGAGCCTCACTGACAAAAAGTTTACAAGGGAAGATAGATACCAGATGTTTTCATAGGATTATGAGTATTGCAGTTACTCGTAACTGTTTCGTACAGCTATGAGTATTGCAGTGTTATTATCATCACTTTAACACCTGCCTCTTCTTTATTGCAAGTTAATGTATTCTCCAGTTTCACTCACCTCTGCCCGGTACAGTACGCTGAGTTCCCATACTTCTCTTTACTCCTTTTTTGTATTTCCTAAACTATGTCCATAATTTACTTCCCATATGAGATATCATTTTGTTGATAGATTTTTCTTCCATGCTTGTATTGCTCTCTAAAAAGATCTTATTTGACCTCTTTTTAGCATACTTCACTGATAGAACATCTATGTTAAGAGTTGGTGGAGGGTAAATGACATAGATGGCAAGGTCTGAAAAGACAAAAAAGTTTTGCCACAAAAAAAATTATTATCCATTTTCTGAGTCTTCTTCCTAATAAACTTTTGTTGGGTCTTGTGGGGGAAATAAAAAAATCATTACATAAAAAGGAGCAGTCTTAGACCATATAAAAATGTTCTTTTTCCATTGAGGTCTTTATGAGGTCCTAGATCCATCTGTACATGGTCCTAGGATCATCTAGGAGACAGAGTAGTTGCAGCAGTGAGCACTCGGGGACTAAAGCACAACTCAGCTGGACACACTACACAAGTCCTAATACTCAGTGCCAGAAGAACCTTTCCTGATATCAAATTTGCAAAAGTCTCTCCGTGATGATTAGATAATCATTACTATATGCATGGAAAATTTAAGTTAAAAAATGAAGTAGCTTGCACAAATCCCCAAAGATCAGCAGTGCTGACGTTTCTAATTAAATTCAAATAACTCTTAATTCCCAGTCTGTATTCACTCCATGACTATCCTAGTGGTTTTTGCTGTTGTATGAATGGAACTGCTTTTTCTCCTTGGTGACAGTCATTATTTTTAAACAATCCTCCCTTTCCCCCACAACCTGCTAATTATCTCTTGAGGGGAAAAAAAAAGTGAAACTCCAGCTGTGGGAACACAGACAGGGCTGTGTCTTGTTCTAAGAAAATCGCTTCAGGAAAAAGATTGGTGAAGGGTTATGAAACTGCACAGTGGATTCTGACCCACTGCAGTCACTCCATCGCATGTCGCAGAGCAGATAAGCTACGGAAAGCAACAGAATACAATGTCACATGCCCAAATGGCAGATGGTCCCAGATAACTCCCAACAGCAGATATCGTAATGAACCACTACTTCCTATGCCAACACTGCTAATATTTTTCACTAAACAACTTTTCCCCTCTGACTTGGCTAGTTCCAGGACTCAAATATCCGAAGACTGGATTTTGCTGCAGTTGGGTCACCCTTATGGAAGTGGTCATCATGTCAAAATACCATATGTAATCGTCGCAGTCACTCCATCGCATGTCGCAGAGCAGATAAGCTACGGAAAGCAACAGAATACAATGTCACATGCCCAAATGGCAGATGGTCCCAGATAACTCCCAACAGCAGATATCGTAATGAACCACTACTTCCTATGCCAACACTGCTAATATTTTTCACTAAACAACTTTTCCCCTCTGACTTGGCTAGTTCCAGGACTCAAATATCCGAAGACTGGATTTTGCTGCAGTTGGGTCACCCTTATGGAAGTGGTCACTGTGCCAAAATACCATATGTAATCATTGAAATACACACATCTTTGCATGTGGAAAAGAACACATTAATACTCTAGCCAATGATGGGTTACAAACTGGATGTAAAGTACAGAAAAAAACATAAAGACTTGGTGGGTAGAAACTTGAGGGTAGATGCTCAATGTGCTTTTGGAGCGTCAAAAATATCAGAGAATTTTCAGCTGAACTGTATTGCAGTCACACTATTATTGTGCCTTCAGCTGAACTACTGCAAGCGGAAAACTGGAAAAACTTGTAGACTAAGCAGGGTTATCTTGGGTCAACCCCTGAACGGAAAATGTATGTGCTGTCACAACTGGTGCTAGCAATTCATTAGGTAGCTTCTCCGTGGGCCTGAAGGAAGAGCAACACAGCTGCTTGTTAGATGATGCTTGATGCTACCAATGCCTTCATTTGGGTAAGACTGACAACAAGGCTGTAAGAATTTGCTGTCCTTAAATACCATGTAATGCATCTTATGGATGGACATAGCTTTTATGCACAGTTGGAAGCAGAGAAGCAGAATATCTCCTAGGGTGTCATGTAACTTTGCATGGACTGCAACAGCGCGCCTGCTGAGGGAATTTTTCAGCTCTTTTTGGAGCTCTTTGTTCTGCATCCTATTTTTCCAACTGCTTTTTACACCTACTGACAAAAGACGGGAGAAGAAACCCCAAACTGATAATGTGTAGTAGCTATCACTGTTAGCTCCCTGTATGATATTCTTATTACACGTTATGAGTGCCAGTAAAAAGCTCTCCCTCCACTGCCTGAAAAATATCAAGACTTGGATTAATCCTACCAGATTTTAGGCATTTAGAACAACTAATGGAAATGGCTACCTCTAGTCTATCCAAAACCTGAAATGCTCTTTGAGACAACTGTACAATTAAGTTATAGAGGATGACTACTATGGCCTTCCAAAGAAAGAATAAAGCAGTCTTTGTTTTCCCAGGACAAGTGGCTAAATATTAAGCCGACTGAATTTGGTTTCTGAATGCATAATAAGAACATGAGGACCGAATGTGAAGGAGATCTTGTACTTGAAATTCAGGCCAGGTATTTTGTCCTTGTGCCCACACGCATTCCCCCCTGCAAACAAGTGCTTCGCTGTTCCCACAAGCTCCCTGCTTCTTACATTCATGTTTACTCTTGGGTAACTTCTAAGCACCTTGAGACAGGCACGATTATTTTTCATTAGCATGGCCTCTGACAAGCCTTATTGCCACCAATACCGGTAACTAACAGCAGCCTCAGCACTTCATGAACAACAAGATGTCAGAGCCTGGTTCTTGGGCTTGGTGACCTCTGTGGGTCCCTGTAGCACTAGTGGGGCATTGTGAGGACCCCGTGCTAGCCAGGTGGCTACAAAAGCACCCATCCTTTGTCCTTCCCGCTGGTGGGCTGGGTGGCTGGGATTCCTTCCAGAAGCCTTTTGTGGCAAGAGCTACCACAAGCCAAGGGAGCAACCAGCCTGTGACCTCCAGCGCCAGCTCCTCTCCAAGGCGCGTCAGGCAGTTCGTTGAAACCCTGTTGGCTTTAGAGTTAATAATTCACCTCTCGCTTTCCATTTTCGAACGAGGTCTTTATCTGTGTGGTGCTCGGGCGGGTTAACTGCGTCATTTGCAGCTGTTTTGAACTACTGTCCCCTCAGCCCGTGTGGCAGGTGAAAACCGCAGCCGGGACACCCGTTTCTTGCCGCAAGGGCAGTTAGTTTCCCCTCACACACAAATATCTTTAACCGCAGTATCTATAACACCGGGGTAAGCTTCGAAGCCGGGCGGAGGAAGGCGCCGAGAGGAGGCGAGAATGGAGCGCCGGGCTCCCCGGCACCGAAGCGGTTAATGGCGGCAGCGGCGGCGCCGCGGCAAGATGGCGCCGCACCGCCTTCGCCCCCGCCCCCCTCCTCCCCCCCCCCACAGGTCTCTCCCCCTCGCGCCGGGCACTCGCGCGGCGGCCGGCCCG
>NW_015090798.1:905566-1135357 GCF_001431845.1 Calidris pugnax | reverse complement strand
CGGGCCGGCCCGCCTTGAGGGGCCGGGGCCGGTGTGGGTGTCCGAAGCGGGGCTGAGGGGGCCGCCCGTCCGCCCGTGCAAACTTTGGGCGAGCGACTTCAAAAAGTGCGCCGGGACCTGGCGGGCCCGGGGAGCGGCGGCGGCGTTCGGCCGCTCCGGTAGCGAAGGGCGGGCGGGCGGGCGGGGAGCTTCTCGCCGGCTGCGCTGCCTCCTCTCCCCCTGCCCTGAGGTGTAGTTCGGGCGAGCTCGGCCGTGTCAGGGAAATGAAGCCCCTCAGTGTGGCCGGTTGCCTCGGTGCCGTCCAGGGGAGCGTGGTGGGGAAGGGGAACGGGGGCGGTGGGGTCCCTGTCACGCCGCCTTTAACGGGTAAACGGTCAAGGTGGGGTCTTAACCAACACGGGCATCACCCATGGAAGTGCCGTACGCTGAAGCCCGGGGTGCTCGGCTCGGTGGCTGCCGAGGAGTGCCCGCAGCCAGCCCCTGCGCACGGCGGGGTCTGAGGGGAGCAGGGGGGTTCGGGCCGGGCCCGGTGCCACCATCTGGCCCGCTTCGCCTTCCTGCTGGGGGACAAGAAATGCTTCATCGCCCCAACGGTTCTTGTTGACAGAGCCACAGGGTGGCAGGGGTTGGAAGGGACCTTTGGAGATCACCTACTCAAGCCCCCCTGCCAAAGCAGGTCCACCCAGAGCAGGTTGGACAGGAACGCATCCAGGTGGGCTTTGAATATCTCCAGAGAAGGAGACTCCACCACCTCTCTGGGCAGCCTGTTCCAGCGCCCTGCCACCCTCAAAGTATAGAAGTTTTTCCTTATGGTCAGACAGAATGTCCTGTGTCCCAGTTTGTGTCTGTCGCCCCTTGTCCTGTTGCTGGGCAGCTCTGAGTCTGGCCCCATCCTCTTGACACCTGCCCTTTAGACATTTATGAGCATTGATGAGATCCCCTCTCAGTCTTCTTTTCTCCAAGCTGAATGCTTTACATACACATAGCTATGAGCCCAGGAGTTTGGATCTACTCCTGTTAGAGCCTCAAAGTTGTACGCAGATTATTAGAAGTCTTTTAAAGTAAATGTAGTTACTAACGGAGGATTTCATAGGGAAAAATAAGAGAAAATGTCATGGCCTTTGATATTGGTCAGCACTTACACTTGAACTGGCTATTTCAGTTATCTACAGAGTAGTTTTTGAAAGTAACCCTGCCTTTTTCTTAAACATTGTCACTCAGTGTGGCAGAGTTGATTTAGTGTTGGTAAGATCATAAATAACTTCATTAACACCATATTCTTAATTGAGTGGCTTGCTGAAAATCTGGAAGGTGCTCAAAGTGGTGTTCAAATCTGCAGGCTTTCTGCCTCAGTGTTGGCTTGAAAGTGATACTGCAGGTCTTATCAAATACAAAAAAAAAAGAAAAAAATAGGAATTAGGATTTAACTTAAATAGCCTGCTGACAGTTGAGTGCTTTCCTTCTAAGCTGGACAGGTGCTGTGTCCATTTCTGACATGTTGTGTCATTAGGACATGCAGCATCACTGACTGCAGTTCTGTGGTATTGAGGAAAGTGATGTAATTTCTGTACTTGAAAGGAATTGGTTTAATTGTAGTATTATGAGTTGCTTTGTGGCAAAAAAAAAGAATGGTTAAGATACATACTGATGTGCCTGAAAGACAGCTGAACAAATAACTTTGTAAAAAGTAAGGAAAATGTGTTGGGTTTTTTTTTTGGGGGGGGGGGGGGGGGGGTAATTCCTATCTATCTTCCAATAATTTATTTCAAATTAAAACAGTTAAAAATCATTGACGCTTTCTGACTCTTCAGGACAAGAAAACACTAGAAGAAAAGGCTTCTTGATAGAGCATCTAAAAATTCTAACTCATCTAAGGGTAACGATATTTTATATAGTGCATAGAAGTAGTTTTTTTTTCCAAGATGGTAAAGCAGGACTAGTGCTGTACAGAGTTGTTTGGAGGAGAAGGAAATATTAAAAAAAAAAAAAAGTGCTGTTTTGATTGATGTATTTGAGTGTTTACAGAAGAAGTGTGTATTTAGGATTGATGGGAGTGAAGTGAGTGCCTGGAATTGTTGCGTTTAGGATTAAAGTTCCGGTTATATAACAATAGAAAGTTACTGAGGCGCAGTGCTTTTCACATTTCCACAAATTTTCCTCTCCATTTCTGGTTAATGGTTATCCTTTGTGTGGCTATGCACTGAAGTATAACTTAGGTAAATCATTATCTGTTTGCCTTGAAGGAATTAGTGGCTTTTAATGTTTTGAAGATGCTTGTGCTTCTCTGTCCTGAGGTGGGGATATAAATGAGAATACTTTCAGCATTAAGAGTATGCTATCTGAACACTTTAAACTTAGTCAGAAAGTTTTAGACTGTGGCCTGTAAAGGAGGGAAATTCGAACGAGGAAAGAAATTTGAAGTAGGAATTAGAGTGTTTACTTATTTTTCAAAGAATATGGTGCTTTGATAGCAGTATTAAGCCTTTTTTTTAGATGATTTGTTACTCTGTCCTGCCTTGGTGTCTCATCCTGTTATTTTGCTTACTGTGTTTTTCCTGCAGGGCCAGCCACTGATCTGTTTCACAGCTGGCACAGAACTAGGGCTGATGCTGGGTGGCAGAAAGTGCTCAGGAAGGAGGTGGTTGAGCGACTGTGTGCTTCAGTACATCCCCTGTCACTGCAGAGGTTGTTTTGCAGTCACAGTCTGGAGCTTCTGTGTTTGTCAGCCTCAGTCATGAGAAGTGATTATCTCTCAGTAGCTGGGGCATGGAAGTCTAGCCAGGTGAAGGAAACTTATCATTTGTTTTTCAACAGTAAGCCCGTGAAACAGTTTGTGCGAGGTAAGGAGTGGGAGCAAATAGCTCATTAGTTAGAGTCATAGAATATCTTAAATTTGAATGCACCCATCAGTTACTCTGTGGTGGTTGCCCATATGCATATATTTCCTTTGCAGGAAATTTCAGTTGTTAGAGCTGCATTATCTTCAGGTTGCAGAAGGTTGGTTGTCTGAGGTGGAAGAAAATACACCTGGGCAGTTAACAGAGTAGCTGATGTGTATGTTTATACCCAAGGTTATCTCTTTTTACTTTTAACTTTTCAAGCAAGGAAGAATTGGGGAAAAACAAAGCCAGTTATAAGTCATAGTGTTACAAAGAAGGACTCCAGAAAACAAGTATGCAAGAGATCTGAACAAATGATTTAGTGATATGAACTTCTGCCTTATTTCACTGGAATGAACTTTGATTGAAACTTTACATGTCAATATTGGTTTTTCACTACTCATTAAACTACTAATGTTTTTGTTTGTTTTAAAATAAATGCCTTTAAGGCTTATAGCGGCTTTGGCCTACTTACTAGAAGTGGGTCAGTAATATATAAATAATCAAAATCACTATCCAAACAAGCTCATAGTCGTTTAAAGCAAACCATAATTTAAATGATTTATTAACCAGCAGTCAGTGAATTATATGGTTATGATCTGTATCGGCAACGTAATAAATCACAATGGTAGACAAACACAGAATGTGAATATACGCCGGCAAACTTCAAAATGCCTGTTTGTAATCCTGACAAGTTCTAATCACACTCAATATACATGCTTCCCTCCCCGCCCCACAAGGCAGTGTGGGTTATAAGCCCGCCCTGCCTCTTCTGCTTCTTTTTTACTTGTATTTGAGCTTATTCCTTCTTTGCTTTAAAACTCTTTGTAGTTTATTGGCTACTTTTCCAGCTAATAGTTGTCATTGTCTTCAGTGTGATGAATATTGAGAAGCCGGTATCTCAGACAGTTTTGGGTGAACTCTTCACATGTAGCATCTATACTTGCATTGCTCTCCTAACAGCTGTTAGCTAGGCCATTTTACTAAAGGTGTGTTGCACAGCATCCTCCTCCCCCAAATATGTGAACGTTGTACTTTGCAAGGTCCATCCTCCCCCGGTAGTTACTAAGACACTGGCTAAAATCTGAATTTACTATTTGTGAGCATGTTCATGCACTGTAGCTTTTCACCTGTTTGTCTAGATAAGTGATTGCCATCTTTTGATTGTTGTGTGAGCACTGAGAGTTTCTATTTTAAAATGCCAGTAATAACCAGAAATGTTGAACTTCATTGTAGTATTCTGTCACTTCTGAGTGTTACCAGGAGGTGGTAATGTCAGACCTTGTCAGTAAGCGTTGAAGCTGAAGTCCGAGCTCCTTGTGCTGACAGCCTGAATTTGCATAACTATAATTTCATATCTTATTTTCGTTTGCAAGACTACTCTTCATAAAGTCTTTTTTTAGAAGCTGTATGAGTTGACTAAAGATAGGTCAGTCAGGTTTTGCCCGATTTACCTAGAGCTATTAAAATGCAGAAGAGCTGTACGTGCTTGATGGCTTTTTGGTCTTGAAAGACTTCAGTCTGATCATCAAATGATCAGCATGCTTGTACTGTTTGTGAGCTGAATCACTTGGGATCACATATCCATGAACGTTTTGATCTTACAGAAAGTTGTTCTCTAAAATAAAGAGCAAGTTGCTGGTGCTGCTGAGAGAGGAAATAGCTTTCAAAAAGTCTAAAATAGAGGTTAGTAAATTTAGGAGTACTATCGGTACGTTAAAATTTAGATCCACTGAGAATATTGCATTCAGTGTAGCTGCTTAGAGTAATGTTTTGGAGAAGTGGGTTGTCTGGTGAAAAGGATTGGCTGGGAACAGTATCTTGTTTTGTTTGTTGGGAGGCAACAGGGGAATGGGAGAACACAGGACTCGCTTCTCATATAGCTCCTTCCATACCAAGTTATTTGCCGTTCTGGTTGCGATCAGCAGAAGCCTTCTGGGTTAGATGTCCTGTAAAAGAAGCATGGATGAAGTAATAAAAGCGTAGCAGTCTTCTCACTCTTTGGAGGTCATGCCTGAAGTGCCTTCTGCTTTTGTGTTCCTCCATGTAGATCTTTCGTTGCTGAGATTCATCAGCGCTGAGCTAACAAGAGGTTACTTCCTTGAACACAATGAAGCAAAATACACAGAGAGGAGAGAGAGAGTATACACGTGCATGCGGATACCAAAAGAACTGGAAAAGGTGAAGTATACTTTTAAGACTTGTTTTAATTAGGAGATGAAATCTGTTGCGTTAAATTATTTAAAGAAATGCTTATTCTTCAAACACTTTTACTACTAAAAAAGCTTTAAACATCTATAATGATTGATTTTCAGTGTCGGTAACTTAAATGTTTGTGGGTTAGGTTTTTTTGCCTATGTTTGCTTGTTGCTGCTGGCAACTCATGGCCACTCGTTGACGGTGTTAGCAGAGATGGACATGACTAACTTTCAAGTCCAGATGATGACAGATTAATTCAAATAGAAAGATGTCACTGATCCTTAATGGAATAGTCAAGCAAGAGAATACCTCTTACTGCAAAATGTTAAAAAAAAAAAAAAAAAGAGTTCTAAAGATTTTTCCAGCCTAAAGTGTTTTGAGGGTGGGAAGCTTTCAGTCCTTTAAAAATACAGTGATGGATGAGTTTCTGACTAAGGTTTTTGTCTTAATTTTCATAGCCTTCCATTTTGCTTCTTGCCACTGTTTACTACATCTTCCCTCTCTACCCCAGTACCATGGCCCTTCCTGAGCTGTTCTGCCACCTCTTTTATGTTTAAGTTTTTGTCTTAATTTTCATAGCCTTCCATTGTGCTTCTTGCCACTGTTCATCACATCTTCCCTGTCTATCCCAGTACCATGGTCCTTCCTGAGCTGTTCTGCCACCTCCTTTATGTTTAAACTGCTCTAGTGGGAGGTGTCCCTGCCCATGGCAGGGGCGTTGGAACTCCATGATGTTTCAGGTCCTTTCCAACCCAAGCCATTCTATGTCAGCTTAGATATAATGCTGGTCCTGCAGTGAGCGAATTCCTGTGCTGTAATCCAGAAGAGAGTTTTATTCTGGTTTAACCACTTTGAAATCCTGTAGGAGAGGATGTTGGATTTGGGATGTAGCACGATGAGGATGAAGAGTAAGGTGACATTGGTAGTAAGGTTTGGCTAGGCTACAGTGTAACAATAACATTAGAAATAACATTGCTAAAAATCTCAAAACTTCTGGGGATGAAGTTACATGTTAGGGCTAAATCAAGTTGACTCTAACTATGTTGAAGGACGAGTCTTTTTTCAGTGTTCCTCCCACTCCAGTCTCATGCCTTATGCACGCTGCAGGTTTTGCATGAGCTGTGGTGCTCATTGGACTGTTCAGAGAGTTAAATCAACTCAATTTGGCAGCAAATGTTTCATTTTCCTTGATCTATTTGTTCTTTGCTAGGATAGTGAGCTGAATTGCTCAGCCAATGTTCTTGAGATTCCAGAACCGACACTACTAGGGCAGAAGGGGAGCTTGGAGTAGGGATAGAAGGATGGAAGAGCAGTGGAGGAGAGAGGGAGAGTAGGATTCCCTTTGTCAGCAGCAATCAAGTTCCCCCTTGAGTATCATTGAATTCATCCTTCGACCATGATGAGACCTGGTTTTACAAAAATAAAATCTCAGTTACTGCAGAAAATTACCATATGGATGTGATTGGGTGGACCTCTGGAGATGATATAGTCCAAGCTGTTGCTTAAAGCTGTCACCTACGTACAACAGGTTGCTTAGGAGCAGATCCAGTTGGGCTTTGAACATCTTCAGGGATGGTGTCACTCTTTACCCATTGCAGTTTACGGTAGAATATTGCAGTTATGGTAGAGTTTCAGTTGAACAATGTAACAGTTCTGCATCATCTCCATTGTAACTATGTAGACTGTTACATGCCACAGAAATTATTCTTAAGGATCATCATAGATTTCCAATAAAACTTTCAGCATGTAAGAATAAGTGAAGGCCAACAGTCTTAATATAAATGAGGTTGATGCAGTAAGCGGTGAAATTGATATTTTTTTCGATGGTAAATCAAACTTCAGTCTGTACTTTGAATATGAAAGAATATGAAACTGAGTAATAAGTAGATAGATTTAAAAAGTGATAGTTACCTTTTTACAGAGAGACTATGAAATAAATTTATTAATTCTCTGTATAGACTTAGTCCAGGTTAGTATACAAACTAGCTAGATCACATCCAGTCATACTTGTTGAAAAAATTGAAAAAGCACAATGAAGAGCATGTAGAAAGGAAACTAAACATTGTACAGATCATTACCTATTGCAGGAATCACTTGACTGTGATTCAGAAGTCTGCTTAATTGAAATAAAGCATGTGAGACACTAGGAAAGGGAGAGAAGAATTTTCTTAACAGCTTGTATTCATTACTAGCTAATGGTATAATTACAGACTAGGAATTAAAATCATAATCAGGTAGAGTGAGAATAAACTGGAATAATATCAAAGTGTAATCTCAGGAGATCTTTAGCGTGAACTTATTAAAGGTACATAATTTTAGAGCAAGGTGTGATGTTAAAAGGGTAGTATTTTTGTTGTTCTGAATATCCCTTTTTATTTAGAGAAGCTAGATAATTTGTAATATAAATGCTACTCCCTCTCAAGGTTTTTCTGCAGTTTTAGTGGAACCTCTCTGTCATTTATACTAAGGTGGTCTCTGTTCTTGCCATCTTAAGGGAACGCTTGTCAATTGATCTCTAAATTAAACTTGGGGCTCTTTTGCTAAAATAGAGTGATGATGATGGAAAAGCTCTATAAGCTTTTCTGTTAGCTCCTCAGTATCTGGAGTGTAGCAGCAAAGATAATGTTTACAGAAATGAGTGGAAGGTTCAGTGCTGATCATGTTTCAATGGGAGCAAGTAAGTCGTCAAGTGCAATGTAGTAAAAAATTAGGAAAATGAGGACATTAAACAGTAATTGCAAATCTTTAGCATGAGCTTATAAAATGTGAAAACCATGATTACAGTCAGGTAGAGAAAAAGTCTGAGTCAAAATGTTGCAGAGCAGTTTTCTAGATTATAAAGATGCCCTCAAAGAATACAGGGGCAAAATGACAGCCTATCTTTCTATTTCGCTTGGGTTAAGAATTTTAAAAAAACACAAACAAAGAAGATGCCTTTTCAGCTCCAGTCATTTTCAGTGCCTGGATCTTCAGCACCTGGTTTAAAAACCAGCAGAGAAATAGGTAGCTTAATGGCATGTTAAAATGCAATGCGTAATTTCATCCATTATTTGTACCCACCGCTCCTGATAATTTTGAATGAAAAATAGTGCGTAAGGGAAAGCAACAGCTCAGAGATGATAGCAGGGCTCTTACACCTGATCCAGTCATCTTATGTGGCTTGCAGATAGATACACTGGAGTGTACTCAGTGGGATTGCTTTCAGAGTTGTGAGGATGCGTGAGGAGTGAGAGGGAGGTACATATCAGTGATATTAGCTCAGTGGATGTTGAACTGCCTGTTGCACAGGCTGGCAAAGAAGGGATTTTGGAAGGCAAAGAGATTGCGGGAGATAAAAGTAATTTACTTGTGCTTTTGTTTACTTTTTCTCCTCCCAAGCCAGTGTCTTCGTTTCCCATTAGCAATACATAAAACTTTCACATGTAAATGCATATCTGTCGTGGATATCTGGGCCTGTTTAGATGTCACTAGTATTAATTGTGTAGCCAGTTAAGCTTGCCTTTTTATGAGATTTTTCCTTGCAGGAAAAATCACTAGCTTCTGATCTGACTGAAGCATAAAAGCATATGCTTAGAGTCCCATTCAGGTAAATCTTAGATACATTCAAAGAACAGTTAAAGAAGGAATTTCATGTGGGGAGAGTCTGGTATATGAGAGCTTTCTAACTGCAGACTTTACATCTAGTTTAATTATCACAGAGTTGCTTGGCTTGTGACTATAATGAAATGGCTTTAACCATTTCTGTAAATTAGGCACAAAGTATTTAAACTGAGGGTGACTGGAAATTTACTTCTTCATTTTTTATATTATTTTTTGTATGAAAAAGGTAGATATTCTCTGAAGGAGAACTGTCGCAGCTGTAATTAGCTGTGCAACAGACAACTAATAAAGTAAAAAAGAAACAATTTTTTTGAAAAAAGAAAAAGAGCATATTAAAAAGGATATAGCAGAAAATGGCTGTGCACATGTACATACAGCTCTACAGTTGTTTTTTTTTTTTTTTCCCAAGGTTAAAAACATTTTTTGTAACCTTAGAGGAAAGTCACCATTGGAAAATGAGTTACAGTTATATCCAAGTGCAATTCATCTGTTCAATAAAGTCTGAGTTCGGTGATCCATGGAAGTCTGCAAAAGCCTTTGGTGCTTGGACTTTGTGATGCAGAATTTTTGCTGAATAGTCTTCAAAGTGCACAGCATGTTATTTTTCTTACAGTTCAGCTGATTGGACAAGTGAGAGTGTTATTCTTATTTGGTTAATTAGTCTTACGTAAATGTATTTTTCATAAAATAAGATAATTCTCTATGAACTTTTTGTAACTTTTACAAACTACTAATATACTTCTGTTTTATTTTTGTAATTTAGTTGATGTTTTTTGGAATCTTTTTGTGCCTGGATGCTTTTCTGTATGTGTTCACCCTGCTTCCTTTGAGAGTGTTTCTGGCAATGTTCCGGTTCATCACGTTGCCTTGCTATGGCTTACGGTAAGTTGATTTAAGAGAAAGGTCTTGATACCCTTAAATAATGCGCTCAATTTTGTGGCCTTTCAGTGCCTTTTGAACTGCTAGTGATTTCTTCCACTGTCAAATAGATGTTTTGGTCTAAACTGGCTGAAGCCAAAGGTGTCGGGGGGACCTTTAAGCTTTGCACCAGTCACTAACTGATGGTGGTGTTTCCTTCAGACATAAAAGTTAAGGTAACAGTGATGTACTTTATGAAAGCAAAATGTACTTTTAAAAAGAGGTTAGTAAAGGATGGGGATGTAACATTACCCTATAGTTTTGTTCTTTTAACTAACATCTATTTGAACGGTGTTTTAAGATTTCTTGGAACTTGAGATAATGACTTGGCTCATGTCTTTTGATATTAAAAGAAAAGGTTGATTATTATTTTTTTTACAACAAGGTATTTCTTATTTCCATGGTAATCCCACAATGGTAAACCCCCAGGATCCTTGTATAAAATGTGTGGCTTTATTTCTCTCAAAGAATCTTAGAGACTAATTGGATGGGACTTATTAATCAGAATATTATTAAAAAATTTTAGATCTTAACCACTTGCTTTTTTGTTCAGATCAATACTAAGAAGTTGCTAATTCATAGGATTTTTGGTTTGCCTTTCTGGCATAGTCATCAAAAATCGGATGGAATTAATTTCCTTCATAAAAGTTGCTACTTCATGGTAAAGCTGATTATGTAAGCCTTAAGCGTAGCCTAAAAGAAAAGGAGTATTTGTATTGATGTTGTAATTTTTCCTTGAATAAATAAGGACTTCAGAGTTTTGATTCTGGATTTCCCCAAAATGAAGTTGATTAATGGTAGCTGACTGGTTTTTTTAATTATTTTTTTTTAGTTGCTTGCATTTGCATTATTAATAGTCTTTTATTTGTGAAGTGCTTCTAGGTGCATAGTTTAGAATATATTTCTGATTAGAGCAAATGCTAGTCTAGTTGCATAAGATAAAATATTTTAAAGGGTATTGTTAAGTTGAAATGTTTGTGCTTTGATGCTTAGTATAGGCACTAGGTGGCAGTCTGTAACATCTTATTGCTGATGATTTTGAGCTAAATCTCAGATTTTTGTTATGTTAAGGAAGTTTTCCTAGCTGTGTAAAAAAAATATTCAGCTATTCAGTTTTAACCTGATGACAAGTCAAATTATGTGCGTATTTTAAATATCTGTATGGAAGCTATTGCTAAAATACTAAAATTCATGTAAATGTAAGGGATTTTACCCTATCATTTGGATCGTACTACTTTTTTCCGTTTAAAGTGTTTTTCCTTGTTTATAAACTCAGCTTTGCTTTTGACAAACAATTTTTCTGCTCTTCTGAAAGTACAATTAAAAATTTGAAAGACCAGTTGCTGATTTTGGGTGTTGTTCTAGATACTGAAGAAAGCAACGTTGACAATACCATATATACTTAAACTGGCGTGTTTATGCCTGTATATATGTACACACACTTGCAATGTTAAAACTTAGTCTGCTTGCTTGACAGTAGTTTTAGTGTGTGAGGTAGTATAGAATTCAGTTGAATCTGCTTTACTTGACTATGTTAACTTTAAAGTGTTATCAGGTAAGAGACAGTGAAACTGAGGTTATCTTCAGTGAAGAAGGCTTTGTTTTTTGAACAACTCCTGAAGCAATTTCTTCTGTCACAGTTCCCTCAAATGTTTATGGAATTTATTTCCCTAGAAACACTTTACACGTTCATTGCTTGAGACTTTGTCTCATTCATTAATGTTTTAAAGCTGGTGGCTTTTTATTGAAAGGTTCACAATTCTTGTTTATAGTATGTAATGGAACTTTTTCAGATGCAATGATTCTTATTTCCAAATATTCAGATCCTGCACTTTGCTTTTGGGTTGTTTTTTTTTTTTAATTGTTTTTCTAGGTATGCTGATTTGATATGGCAAAAAAACCTTGGGATTTTATTTTATAATGTGAAATATATTTTTATGTATTTGTGACAAAATAGAGCTCAATAGGTAAAACACATCTGTAATTGCAAAAGGTATTTACAAAGCAGGTGGCTGTTTCCTTTAGCTTGTATTTCCTCACAAATGTCATGTTGAGAGACATGGCTAGTTGTTCTTTGAACCTGCCACATCATATTCCATTCTGTGTAGTAAATAAAAGTGCTCCTCCCTTCATCTTGACTTTTTTCTCAACATCTCAGTGAAGTGATTGAGCAGTGAGTGCTCTGTCTCCCTTCTGGTTTATGCTTCAGTTCATTTATTTCCTCATAACTCCTTCTGCTCTTTTCAGTACCGAAAAAGGTTGTTTTACCCATGATTTCTTTAAAACAGTAAAAACACATTTGATGTAGGATGGGCTAATTCCTGTCTATGGTATTGTGTGCAGTGCTTAAATGTAGGGGGAGTGCTTTATAAAAGCATCTTCCACATGTTTTAATATTCCATCTCACAGAGCTCTGAAAGGGAACAAAGAGTAATGTATCTTAAATAAATTTGTTTCCTTTTTCTGCCTAGACAGTGTAAGTGCTTCAATTTGGCTGCTAAGTCATCTTTCCTCATCACTTGATCTTTCCTTTTGAGTAAATTTAGTTCTGTGTGTTTGTCAGAGTATATTGGTGTTAACATAGCTATTTTAGAGAGAATAAAGCTTTGAAAACTTTAGTCAGAAGAATCCAACATTCTGTCATTAAGTAAACTAAACTGCTGGTTAAATTGCTGTGGTCAAACTGGCAGTGGCTGAATCATCAGATTGTGGTGGTTTTGGCAGGTGCAACTTCCATTGCTGATATGCCCTGTAAATGCTAGGGTGCTCTTAAAAAAATTAACAAACACTTCACAAAATTAAATTAAATCTTCTGAAATTACAAAAAAAATATAAAATAATCAGCTCTGCTGTGTTTTCTTCCAAGTCACGGAAAGAAGTTTCCTAAATTATTCTCTTTGAATCATTTAATTAAAATATTCTTTGACAACATAAAAGCACATACTTTGCTGGAACAGCACATCTAAGGTAGAGAGAGAAGTGGACCTGGTGGAGTTCTCTTCAGAATTAGTCTGTGGTGACAGGTTCCTGAAACTAACTCTACCTGTGGTTGAAAGGTATGGTTTTTTTTCACAATTCAGACACATTTTTTTATTAATACCTCAGAGACAGAGATTACGTGCAGATTATCTCTGCTTGATTTGAAACCCTTTCATAGAACTAACTTCTTGTTTTTCTTGAAAATATGATGCACACCAATAAAAGCTCTTATGGGAACATGGAAAAGCTCTTCTGTATTATTTGAAAAACACCATCACATGAAAGCTAAAATTGTACATTAGTGGAACTGATGGGACTCCCAATTTAATAAGACTTAAAGGCATTTTAAATCTTGTCCACAAAGCATGTAAGGACTTGTTATGGAAAGTGAGACTTTTTTTTCTCCAAATTCTAGTTTTCCTAGGAAAATACAGCAGTAAATTATGAATTTTCTTGTATGTGAAGATTGAATGACAAGATATTTACATTTTTTCCATGTGGGAATAGATATAGATTAGAAATACGTGGTCTGTGTTTTTCTTTTACTCTGCACTCTTCTCCCTGAAATAAGTGAATTTAGGTCCTGTCAGCAATAATATCATTAACTTCACTTGTATTATATATCCCTCTGAAAATTCCCATTGCCCTCCTGTGAAATCATAGATTTGTGCTCTTCAGTTAGGAAGTATAGTGCAGCATTACTTCATGAAAGAAACTGTAGAAAGCAAGCATCTCAGGAATTAAAAAAACCAAACAAACCAAACCTGGCATTCTTATTATAGACATTATGTCTTTGTTCATATTATCAGGTTATTAAATAAATTTGAACCTCTGTTGCACACTTATTCCCAAGCCTAATGTATTTATTTTTTTTGCTATGAGCTATAGCTGTTAAATACATACACTTCCTATTGCCTGGTTAAGTTCATTGGGAAATTAGTGCATCTGCCCACCAAAATGTCTGGCTCTCTACCAACCGAAAAAAAGGCAGGTGTATTCAGTTTTTTTTTCTGTAGCAAACTCTCAGAGCAAGTACTCCTTTCTCCTTTCCATAACAGTGCATAGTGTAGCAACATTACAACCTTCTCTTTCTTTCTTTCTTGTAAATCAGACCGAAGGGAAGAGCACTTTCACTTCCTTTATAGGATGGAATGTGGTGTCACAGGGATTCCTCCTTGGTGAGTAAATCCTGATTTTCTTTTTCATTCTGTGCTGTCAGCCAAATTCACACATCTACGTGTAATCAGCAAAAAGACTGATTACAAATGTATAGCTAAATTAACCAACATAACTTCAAAGGGGTAACCAACCCTTAGTTTAGTAACCAACACATGAAATTGATCCAGTGCTGTATATGGTAGGTATATTTCCATATGTAACTTTGCATCACTGTGGAAATAGGTTGTGATCTTAATAGATATAAAACATTTTTTACACAGAGCGCCTGCGGAGCAGCTCAGCCCAATTTAAAACAGGGTATCTTGGAAAAACTATAGCCCCTGCTGTACTTAGTTTATAGTGCCTTAAGTTTTTTTTACATTGTTTTAAGTAACACTTGAGTCAGGTTCATAGCTATTTTTTTGTGTGTACTTCAGGCGGGTTTTTCTGTAATGCTTAACCTAAATTTTGAGGAGTTCTGAATCACTGTGGAAATAGGTTGTGATCTTAATAGATATAAAACATTTTTTACACAGAGCGCCTGCGGAGCAGCTCAGCCCAATTTAAAACAGGGTATCTTGGAAAAACTATAGCCCCTGCTGTACTTAGTTTATAGTGCCTTAAGTTTTTTTTACATTGTTTTAAGTAACACTTGAGTCAGGTTCATAGCTATATTTTTGTGTGTACTTCAGGCGGGTTTTTCTGTAATGCTTAACCTAAATTTTGAGGAGTTCATTGCCAGGTATCTTAGTATTAGACTTGAAGTTGATTCTCTGCATAATAAAATATAGCACTTTAGCATATGTTCATTTACTGACTTCAATTATAGTTGATTCTGTTACTAAAAAAATAAAAGCCCTGCTGTACTTAGTTTATAGTGCCTTAAGCTTTTTAATATTATTTTAAGTAACACTTGAGTCAGGTTCATAGCTATTTTTTTGTGTGTACTTCAGGCGGGTTTTTCTGTAATGCTTAACCTAAATTTTGAGGAGTTCTGAAAGTTCATTGCCAGGTATCTTAGTATTAGACTTGAAGTTGATTCTCTGCATAATAAAATATAGCACTTTAGCATTTGTTCATTTATTGACTTCAATTATAGTAGATTCTATTATTAAAAAAATAAAACCTTAATGAAAGCTAATTCTAGTTGTCACTTATTTGAAACCTCATTTTTTTTTTTTTATTTATTTTGAGACAGCTCTCATCGGGGCCTAACAGCAAGGTTGGTTTTGTTTCATTCTTAGCATGGTTTCGTGCTGTGTTGTGTGCATGTAGAGGCTTTTTATTGTTTGAGAAATGGAATGCCATCTAATCTTGGCAAATTGAGCTCATCATATCTTAGAATTCTTCATTTGGGTCATATTTTTATCAACACGTAGTGTATATATCTAACAATTTTTCCACAGTGAAGTCCTGCATACTGTAAACTGTATCTCTTTTTAAAAAAGTCTCGAACTGGCTATCAGATTTGATCAAAGTAGCTTTTCTTCCTGAAGCCAAACTTAATGCCAAATTTGAGTGTAACTGTAGGAAAATATTTCCAAGAGATCACTTTGTGCCTTTTGAAAATTCTTAGTGTGCAGCTCTGTTGGCAATTACACCCTTCAGGCAAACTTGCTTAGGTTTTGTTTTCCCTGATATCTTTACTTAGTCTGCTAACAGCAAAATATCCCCTTATGTGTTAATCTGATCATTCTTGCTAATGCTTCATATAATATTAGAAATTTATGATACCACAGTTCATTAGTGAAGGACTTTGATCACAACTGAGTATCTGCATGTAAAACAAAATCCTGCAGTTGAGGTTCCATAAAAGTGTCTGTGATGTAAAAACGGAGAACGAAAAGATGCATAAACAAAACTTCTAACTAGACCACCATTTCAATAACTTAATTACTTTATTAATATAAACCTCAGTGGTTTTCTGATTATTTCAAAGTGTTAATATTGAATAAATGATACCATTAGAAAACATTTGCCTCGCAATACTTCCTCAAACTTGTAATCTCAGTGCTAAAACACTTCTTCAGTGCATTATTAGCCAAACAACCTATATAAATGAAAGGCTTTTTTTAGTATTGTGAAGTACAATAACATTTATAGAAATAATACTGTTAAGAGTTTATAAATGTTTATGCAGGTGGTTTCATTATTTTGCTAAGACTAAAATATCCATCTAATGCATTATTGCAATGATAGTGTAGTCATTTCTTTAAATTGCAGTACCTGGAATCAGTATTGGAAATTTTCTCTGTGCTGTGACGGAGTAATTGTTTAGTGTAATCTTAATCATTTGGATGAAACTGTACTAAAGGAACCAACTAAAAATGCGATAAACTATAAAATTAAACAAGAAAAATGTATTGAATTCCTGATGGTTTAAAAAACAAAGAACAAATAAACAAAAAACCTAAAACTAAAACCAAAACAGTCAAAATCCAAACAACTCTACAAAGTGACTGGCAAACCATATGTAATCAAACTAGAAGAATTGAGGAGCACCAGAAAGCCTGAAAGACAAAAGTAGATAAGTTGTATGGTAGCATGTGACAGTCTGTGCAGAGTTGAGTTTAAAATAATATATACTGAGTGCTTACTCATCGGATGCTCAAGTAATTAAGTACTCAGATGAGTATACTTGTCTGCAGATTACTTTGTATACAGTATAATGAAAACATTGCTCATTTTGCAATGACAGTTGCAGAAAAGCAGACTATAAATGACACTAGTGAGGTTTTAGATTTATTTTATTTTATATAGCAAGAAAAAATTCCTGTTTGTCCTGGGGTGCTTTTTATGTTCCAAATGATTTAACCACTTTAAATTCAATAAGCAAGGGTTATTAAAACACTGAACACCCGATCTTGAGTTTTTTGAAAATCAGTCAGGCAAACTTATGCATTAGCTACTTGTGATTTGTGACATTAAAGCCAAATATCAGTAAACTGTGATTTATTTTTAATAATGCTCTCCTTATTGCTAAGTAACTTAATTGCACAGCTGTTGGAACAAAAAAAGGGATTGGTGTGGTAGAACCATTTCAATAACTTAATTACTTTATTAATTAATATAAACCTCAGTGGTTTTCTAATTATTTCAAAGAATATTGAATAAATTGGTGTGGTAGGTGCTGATACACAGAAAGTCTTGAGCTGTTTTGCTTCTTTAATAACTTAAAGGAAAAATACTGTGAAATCCAACATGCTGTTCAGTTGAAAGAGTCACAGACATTATGTATCAGTAGTATGACTGTTTGTATGGTTGTATCCTTTATGAATGATTTAACCTAAAGGTTTTCAACCAGTAGATGGAGACAGAAGTCTTACTACTATGTGAAATGGGGATCATGGCCTTTGGAGTATGGTATCAAAAAGACATGCCTTGAAAATGAGAGTCAGGCAACTAGTTCCTTAAACTTCCACTTGTCTAAGGAGATTGCCTATGACAAACACTGTTTTTCACACCAAATTTTTCTCCACTGGGTAGCTGGTATATTTGTAACTTGAAAGAAGTTTGACTCTTAATTTTGCAACAGTTACAGTGGATTTTCTTACAGATGTCACCAGTAATCAAGAAAATAATTTGGATTTTCTTTTTTTTTTTGTTCCTAAAATGTATAGTACAAACTTGTGGGTGGCCAGAATATTTGATATTATTCTGATTTGGTAGTATTTAAATTTTGTTCTGTAGAAAGTACAGAATAAAGTAGTAAAAAGTAACTCTTCCTAACTGTTTGTAAGGAAAGTTGCTTGGGTTTAGCTTTCTAAAGGGTAAACATAGACATAATGTGAGCATTAAACCTTGAGCTTATAAATAGTCTTGAAAAAAGTAATTAACAGACAGATTGTCTGAATTCCTGGTTCTTGGTTGATGTTGATTAGTGCAGTGTATAAATTTTGCTGTACCTTCAGCTGCCTCAGACCCTGTTTGTCCTGGGGTGCTTTTTATGTTCCAAATGATTTAACCACTTTAAATTCAATAAGCAAGGGTTATTAAAACACTGAACACCCGATCTTGAGTTTTTTGAAAATCAGTCAGGCAAACTTATGCATTAGCTACTTGTGATTTGTGACATTAAAGCCAAATATCAGTAAACTGTGATTTATTTTTAATAATGCTCTCCTTATTGCTAAGTAACTTAATTGCACAGCTGTTGGAACAAAAAAAGGGATTGGTGTGGTAGATGCTGATACACAGAAAGTCTTGAGCTGTTTTGCTTCTTTAATAACTTAAAGGAAAAATACTGTGAAATCCAACATGCTGTTCAGTTGAAAGAGTCGCAGACATTATGTATCAGTAGCATGACTGTTTGTATGGTCATATCCTTTATGAATGATTTAACCTAATGGTTTTCAACCAGTAGATGGAGACAGAAGTCTTACTACTATGTGAAATGGGGATCATGGCCTTTGGAGTATGGTATCAAAAAGACATGCCTTGAAAATGAGAGTCAGGCAACTAGTTCCTTAAACTTCCACTTGTCTAAGGAGATTGCCTATGACAAACACTGTTTTTCACACCAAATTTTTCTCCACTGGGTAGCTGGTATATTTGTAACTTGAAAGAAGTTTGACTCTTAATTTTGCAAAAGTTGCAGAGGATTTTCTTACAGATATCACTAGTAATCAAGAAAATAATTTGGATTTTCTTTTTTTTTTTGTTGTTCCTAAAATGTATAGTACAAATTTGTGGATGGCCAGGATATTTGATATTATTCTGATTTGGTAGTATTTTAATTTTGTTCTGTAGAAAGTACAGAATAAAGTAGTAAAAAGTAACTCTTCCTAACTGTTTGTAAGGAAAGTTGCTTGGGTTTAGCTTTCTAAAGGGTAAACATAGACATAATGTGAGCATTAAACCTTGAGCTTATAAATAGTCTTGAAAAAAGTAATTAACAGACAGATTGTCTGAATTCCTGGTTCTTGGTTGATGTCGACTAGTGCAGTGTATAAATGTTGCTGTACCTTCAGCTGCCTCAGACCCTATGTGATAAGCATTGAGCTTGGCATGCTTCTCCTTTGGTTAATTGACTGGGCTGAAGCACAAGCGTGCTGGGGTGGAATAGGGTGGTACACACATCACTTTCTTATATTAAAAGTAATAATAAGCTTGTATATTTCCATAAACATGCATTTGTATAATTATATTATTTGGTGCCATGTTGTGTGCCATTATTTGGCGCACAAGGGTTTGTGTCAGTGGAGATTTTTCTGTAAATTAGTAGATGTAATGGTAAATGTACCCAAAGGCTGAGGAGTTTGAACATCTTGTTAGGTACGTGCTGTAGCATATGGAAATCCCTGTGTGTGTTTTTCTGTGTTGTCTTAATTTGCTAGTTAGTGTTGCAGTGTGAGAGAGTCTATCTGTAGAGGAACACTTGGATTTTCACTTTGAATTCATGCAGATTGAAGGATCATCTCATGTTTAAACAGCTCAGTGTGTTCAGTTGTAGTAATAGTAAAGCAATACAAGATTTTATGTAGCGGATAATAGAAAGAATGGATAAGCCTTACTCTTCACTGTTAAGGTACTTTGATGTTTGAAGAAGTTTAGTTTAAAAATTTGATTCTTTGGTAGTCTGTACAGCTAAACATGGGAGCTCGAGGCTTAGCATAATGAAACCACTTGTAAAATTCTGTCAAGAGCATCTTGGAGAACATGACTTACAGAAAAACTATTAGAAGAAATAATGGAATAATGGCAGAAAGTAATTAGGTGAAAAGACAGAAGTCGCATATCTTAATAAGGCATATTTGAAGGACAGCCCAAATGCCCTGAATCCGTGTATTTATTGGCTTATGAGATGTGAAACTTGCAGTTTCAAATCCATTAAGCTGTGCAGTCAGCCTAATTGGGAAACAATTCACATAAGTGAAATCCAGTAGGAAACCAGAGGAACTGCATCTTGGAAAAAGGCTCTCATTATACTATCTTTTAAGAGTGGTTTTCACTAAAGAAAGTGTTAATATTTAATTCACTTCTGCAGCATCACTGTATGCGTGGGATAGCTTTGAAGGAAAAGACAAATTGATTTCTGTAGAGAGATTCTACTACTTACAGTGTTGTAACCAGAGCGAATAAATACAAAGTAGGATTGTTATGCTCACTCTTTATTTTTCTTATTTTCTCACTCATGAGAAAGAGCACCCTGTCACACTTCATGCGCAACTCTAAAAATTCAAAGTCTTTAGAAATGAGCTAAGCTGTTTCAGCTTCCTGTATCTCTGTTCAGTGGTTTCTGGAGTTACGCAGTAGCTCAGTATTGTCTAGTTTTTACCTCTTGGCTTCCCACTTTCAAATCAGATATTGAAAGTAGTATTAGAACTATGCCTGGTATTTTTTGTTTGTTTCTTGACGTTTGTATAGTTGTCATAGCTTGGCTGATACTGGCTTTTTTCTTTTTTTTTTCAAAGTCTGTAGTACCCATGAGGTGGATAAGGTACAGCATTATGAATTTATATGTGATATTAATCACAAGGTCTGATTATTTAGTACTCAAGATGGTGCTGAAAATACTTTTGAGTGTTGGCACTGGAGACAATAAGTAGAAACATATATTGAGAAAAATGAATGTGGAAAAAGTAATGTGTATAATGGCTGGGCTAAGACAGGCATAAAATAACATCAGCCTCTGTGTGTTTCTATGTATGAAACAGTTTAATGTGAAGGATAGGAATGATTTGTGACAAATGCAGTTTAAACCAATGTGGACCTCACCATATACTAAAACTGCAACGTTCAGTTCTCACCGAACACTGACTACATCAGTTCATAACCACAGGCTTTGCAGTCAGTTCTGTATATTTGCCAAAAGGTGACAAATGATTAGACTTAATCCACTTACTTGATCTCCTTGTCTTTGTAGGAAATAATTATCCCTACCCCATATTATATTCAGAGCCACACCTCAAAATCCTTTTGTAAATGTTATTAGCCAGAGCGGAAAAGGATTCTGCTGCAATAAAAGTGCTTTTGTGGATTTACGCAGTAGTCATGGTTAATCTCTTTTTCAATCAGATACATATTAGCTGTAGACCCTACGTTACTTGCCTAGTCAATAAGAAGAGGTCTTTCTTAGTGTATGATGAAAGAACACTGGAATATATTTTAAATGCCAGGATCTTCTTTCTCTTTTTGCTTTCTAGAGAGCAGTTTTCTGTAGTCAGCCTTTGCAGTAATCCCTTGTACTGACTGAGGGTTAGAGGTGCTGAGAGCTCTTCTGTCATCAAACTCACTAAATTGAAACAGTGAGGATATTTTTGTGACTTCTTTTAAAGATGTATTTTGAAGAAGTTGTCATAGGATTACTGTTGGTTCTGCTTCTCACATAGCTGAGAAGCACAAGAAGTTATTGCACAACTTTGAATAGGACATTAATAGAGTATTTTTACTTAAGACTTCAGGGGGGGAAATGGAGTGTTTATTGCAGTTTTTTCAAGATACACAAGCTACTGAGAAACTAGATCCAAGTCACTTTGAGAGATAAAATTCTCTAAAAACATTATTCGAAGGTACTCTGTTCTACAAAAGCTTTATTTCTGTAAGGCACAGCCATCAAGTGTCGTTGATCTGACCCTTTTGGGCAGCCTTTGAATTGAATTGCTGTGATGCTGAGTTTGTTATGTACACAGCATATTCCACAGCTTGTGACTGGGCTGGGGGTTGAGGATCTTTGACGTTATCTGTAAGCCAGAAAACCTTTAATGTGATAATTTTAAGCCTGTATTGGATTCATGGGCATCAAGTCATTTTCCTGTGGAAATCTTTCTGAAGGACTGATCAGGGAACTTCATGAGCAGGTTCTGCTTACAACTGCATTTCAACGAGAGACCATCCCGTGGTAAAAATTGGTACCTTGCCATGCTTTTAAAACAGCCTTTTGAAGTGGGTTTCTCTCTTGCTAGTCAGGTTTTCTCTACCAGATACTCACTACTTCTCTAATGATAAGGTAGGTGTTGGCTGGAAAAATGAAGATGCAGGCAAATACTGGGTGTGCTGGAAAATGGGCACTTCCAGTTTTCTTAAAATTTTGTAAATTGGTGTTTTCCCCCCAGCTGAGTCTTAACTGAAAGTGTGGAGAAAATTCACTGAGGCTTTTTGCCAAGGACTTAGTCTGAAATAGAATGGTTACTGTTACAGGATGACTTCTGAGAGCAAGAAGATATGTCTTAGGGTGAGAAAGCTACTCTGAGCAGTTCTGGTGTGCGGCACCAGGTTGAATTCTATTCAGCATATAATAATTTTAATACAAATTATGCAGTGTAAAGTGTATAATAAAAGGAGCAGTTGCACTCCATTCATAGTGTAATACTGTAAATTTGAGAGTCCTGGAAACGTTCTCGCTCGTACTTCTAGAACAAGCATGATCTATCTGAGAGTGTTCTAGTGCATGGATGCTGTCTTGGGGCTTGTTTCTTTGGAATGGAAGATGACAAAGAAACCCAAAATAAAACACTCTAGTTCCAATGTTGTGTTTAAATAGAATGAGTCCTGTAGCTGGGATTTTTGCCTTGTCTGCAGGGGCTGTAGGATGTCTTGACTCCCTGAGGTCATAAGTAACTGTTTGGATGTTTGTTGTTTTTTTTTTAAAAAGCATGAATTTTTATCAACTTTTTTTTTAACAATGTTATCAGTTTATGGGAGAATTGTCTAATTTCTAAATAACCTAGTGATTTAAGAATACAGAAAACGAAAATTCCGAACTTTCATTCTGCTGATTGGTTCCGACTTTTGGGAAAGGTTATTTTCTGTGGAAGCCTTTCAGTGTGTATTAAAAATACATACATGTAATAGAAGTTATTTCTCTATTTTTTTGATACTTAATTCTCAAATAACCTTTTTCTTTTATTTGAAGGCTTTATAAAGGCTTTGCATCCTATTAATGCTAAACTAAGTAAATGGACAAGTAAATATTGCCTTGCAATTTCATTATGCTTATGGCTGCTATTGTGGGAACGGAAGTAAAGCTGTTTTCTTCCGGCGTTTTCAGTTTATTGGATGAAATTGTGTAATGATTCATTTAATCTACTTGTGGGGCTATAGATAGAAAACTTCTGCATTGTTTCAAGATCAGCCCAAGCTCTGATGTCAAACTGTTTGCATTTACTGCTGTACAGCATAGAGCTAAAAGAAGATACGGAATTGCATTTAGAACCTGTTCCTCAGCATCTAGTTCATTATACTGAAATTGAAGATGGCTGCTTCATTTCTTTTTCTTTTGGTTATAGCAAATACAATTTCTGTAACTGAGGAAGTAGAAATGATAAGTAGAACAGGCTGGAAGAGGGAAGGTAAATTAAAAACCAAAGGATGTGCATGCAGAAGGCTCTTAGCAAGTGAGAACTCTTACTCAGCAAGTACAGTATTTTAACTAAATGGATGTGGCAGATGAGAGAAATGTGATCCTGTTCAGGAGTGTGATCTTGTAAATGTGTAACACAGTCTTGATGGTCCTTATGTGTTGGAGTGAGGGACGGGGGAAGGGGCAATAATAAACTACATTAAAAATATATCCTCGATTAACAGCGTCTGTAAATTCCTATTGACTTAGTAACATTTGCATTTTGTGGGTATATGACATTTAGTGGAACTTTTTGCCCTTTGTATTTCAGTGATAGACGTTTGCTACAACCCGCTCAGGTATGTGACATTCTCAAAGGAGTTATATTGGTCATCTGCTACTTCATGATGCACTATGTTGACTACTCTATGATGTATCATCTGATAAGGGGACAGTCTGTCATAAAGCTCTACATCATCTATAATATGCTTGAGGTAAGAATGGTGGCATCAGAATATCAAGCATGCTTTTTTTCAGATTATCTAAAATATTGTTGTATTACAGTATTTGTTCTTAGAATATGGCATGTAGCCACGGTAAGCCCAGATGCAGTGAAACAGACACATTTGTGAAAAATACGTTTTCTCGATACTGCTTCATATTACCTAGTTCCTGGAGCTTATTAATCAATTTAGTTGAATGAAAATTGAGAACTGGAAATGGAAGAAGAAATGTCTTAAACTGAAATGCAGGAAGTGGAATGAATGATGTTTTGAACTCATTGAGAAAAGTCAAACTGTTGATTTGAAACAGTGGTAAGATTCTGAAAGAGCAGAGAAGGAAGATGGTAGAAGACACGGAATTTGGTTTTTAATTATTCATTATGGAAATATAGCTTTCATTGTATGCAAGGACAGATGTTGCTGCTTAACCTGTCTCAGTCCTGGCTGGTGGGCGAAAGCCTGAGTACAAAAGCAGTATGTTGAATGAATATAGTGAAACAAGAAAAGGAAATTCTGGTTTAGGGGGTAGGATAAAGAGAAATTCTGGGTGGAAAAAAAGAGTCTTTCTGTTTTGTAAAGCATGAGATTTTTAATTTTACTTCTATGATCAATGATTCACAAAGTAAATAATACTTTTATAGCTACAGTCTTATCTGTGTCCTGCAAATATAGGACATACGAGGAATTCAACCTCTTAAAAGGACTCAATCAGAGCTTTGTACACAAGAGTTACTCTATCAGGATTCTCTGAATAAGATACTAATCCTTATTTGAACATCTGTTGCACCTTTGTTTGAACACTGCTAAAACAGGGCTATGCTTTATGCAAAATCTGAATATTTTGTCTAAAGGTACTTGTTCTTTCCTCATAAAATATGAAAATATTGCATAAGGAACACACTTCATTATCCTAAGTGAAATAAATATCCTACAAACCACCTCAGTTGTTTTTTCATAGGGTTTTGTTTCCTTTGATTTTAGAGTTGCTGAAAAACATGAACAAATATCAAATTGAGTTACTATGTGGATTTTAGTTGTTTTGGGAAGTAGTCATCCATATATAGTTCTATAATCTGTGAGAGATTATCACTTACTAAATAAATACATGTGCTCAAAATAGCCTTGAAATAAAGAGAAATCACTACTTCAAGTCACTTCTCTTAAAGCTAAGAAAGTACAGCCCTATGTGCTTACCAGGTAATTTGAAGATAGACTGCAGTGTTTGCTGTGAATTGGAAGCCATCTGCCATTCCATTTTGAATGAAGAGTTGAGTTTAGTTTCTTTGCTACTTTTGTCAGAACCAAATTTGTGTGTCTCAACTAAGAAGTGTTCCCTGAATTTCTTTTTCTTAGGAAAGGGGGAACTCTTACCACTCATAGTTATTAGAAAAACTACGTTAGACTTTGAAGTTGGAAACTATTTAATTTCCATGATGTCTCATGAAATCCAAGCAGAGGGCATGTTTTTAAAGGACCCCTTTTACCATGCTAGGCTGCAGCCACAGTATGGGCAGAAAATGTCATGGGATCCCACTAAAGACTTGGTTGACAGTCAGCTTTCAACAGTTTGAGTGTTGCCTTGCTTAGGCTACTTGGGTGAACTTTGTTTTTCTTTGCTACTAATGCAAGCAGTGCTTTTTAAGAAACTGTTAAATATGTGGAGTTAGGCTACTTGGGTGATACTAATGCAAGCAGTGCTTTTTAAGAAACTGTTAAATGTGGGGGTTTTTAAATAATAAACTTCACATTTTCACAAGTTTTCAAAATAGGAAGATCTTTTTAATTTAGTTAAATCACTGAGCAACAGAGATGTTTACAATGTCCTAATGTTTTCGGCTGTTGGTAAGTCCAGGGAATACTGTCCTGGACAGATAGAAGGAATGACGAGTCTTCAAATCATGTGCTGAATGCTCCAGATGGACAGCCTGAGGGGAGCATTCAGCACATTTGGCTTAAAATGACACTTTTCTTTTTTAGATTCAGACCCACCGGCTCCTGCTCCTTGTGAAGCCCCAGTGTGCGTTATGCTGGTGACAGCACTCACCATGGAATTCTGCTGGAGCCTGGAGCCGGCATGTAGGGTTTAGGTAAGTCCTATTTGGAAAAGCAAGCAACAATATTGTGTGGTGGGTTTTAATATTTTCTGTCCTGTCAGCTAAGAAACGACAACTGCTTAAATAAAAAGGAAAGCAAAGCCAATATTTTATCTATTAAAACCCTCACAATATTGTGAACAGAAACTTACCAAACTCTAAGCATTCTGTAGTTGGTGTTACTACACCAGGTGTAATTACTCAGTGGGTCATCACAATGAGCAGGAACCAAATAATGCACAACACCTGAATTTACAAAATTTAAAAGCCGAAAACAATACCACTGTAAATATCTCTCAAACTGATGGGGTTTTTTGAGCTTCAGATTTATGATAATTCATCACCTCATGGTTTTGTTCATTTTATTTCATAGGTGATGCTTAAAGAGTAGTATACAGTACAGTTGACTTGAGACATTCAGTAAAAATTTGTTTTAATTCAGCCTTCATGTTTTAGGAAACTTCAATAAATGTTGGCTTGAATTAGTTAAAGTATATGACTTTTCTCCCTTCAGTATGTTTACCTTCAGAACTCTTAATGAAGTCAGGAAATAAATCCCAAATCTAGGCTTACGGTTTGCTTATGTTGTCCAAAGAACTTATTTTCTAGTTAATAGGTATGTGCAGGTACATCATGCACCTAGTTCTATGTTGCCACATGTTGTTTTAACAGGTCCAAAATTGTTGTCTTACAGAGACAGTAAGAGGAATTACCAGTTGTCTTTATCATGTAGAGACAATCAGTTTTTCATGTATAACTACTTCTGTTTGGTTGAGTTAGTAAGCGATGAAAGAGATGTCTTTAGCCAGACTTGTGATACCAAATTTAGTTTTTGAAGTGCTATTTTTGTTGTCCTGTGCAGCTTAGTCTTGAAATTACTGAACTGTAATGTAAAGGCAGAAAAAAAGTCTTTCCTTGTAATGATCTTCAGTTTTACATGCTTGATGATGATGAAGTGTTGAGAACTGGTGGAAGGCACTGTGACCTTTCTTACTGTGGCATTGAATTACGAGCTCAGATCGCTGTCTGTGTTTTTCCTATCTTTAGAATTACAGCAACTTTTGTTCCTACTTGTGCATGTAGTCTGTGGGTTACACTTCAGGTGTTGATAGTTTTTTCAAACTAATTTTCCCTTTTTGACAGACTTTCTTGATCACTTGCTGTTGTGTTATAGTCCTTTTAATTTTGAATTCTGCTTTATGCAGATATTTGTATTGAGTATATACTTTATTCCAAGAGGTAAGGAAAGAGTACAGCCAAGTCTAATTTCAGTCTTTTGTGTACCTATAAGCTGATGTTGTTCCCTATTGCATGTTTAAAATGCACTTGTCATTGGTTTTTTCCCTTATTAAATCCAGAGGGATGGAAAAAACATTTAGAACAGTTTAAGGCAACATACAAATTGCTTTATCAAAGGCTGAAGTCTGAACTGTACTTGGATGACTTCCAAAGAAGCATCTAAGATAACACTACATGGTTATATATTGTAAATACAGTTGAAACGGGGGTAGTAAATTTGAGGGGGAAAGTAAGGTGCTGAGTATACAAAAGGAACAATATTACTGTGAAATCCAGAGTGGAAATGAAATGCACAAAAGATGGAAAGTGATAAATACATTAAACTTTCATTAAGGTCAAGCAGTACTCACAGTGGCATATTCGAGTGTCAGAGAGAACATTATTGCTTTAAGACAGTAAAATTTGTTCTTGTTTAGGTGGCTGATCGTCTCTTTTCTTCATTTGGACAAGATATTTTGGATGCTCTTTACTGGACAGCTACAGAACCTAAGGAAAGAAAAAGAGCTCACATAGGTGTGATTCCTCACTTCTTCATGGCAGTGCTGTATGTCTGTATCCTTTTTCTTCAATAAATCGCAATTTTTTCTAAATTGATTTTCTAAATTAAATTACACAGTAATTGCTCTGCATTTTTAATAGATTTGAAGAATTGATAGTATTCCTAAATTAGTGTTCCTTTACTTTCAAATTACTATTGCCAGTACTATGGGTCTTTAAAATGAATGAAAAAGCCTTTTAAACTGCTTTAAAAAAATCCCTTCATAATGGAATACCATTACAGTAGTGGACAGCTTTTTTAATACCTAATGTATAATAAAATGAAAAACTAGTAGTAGTAATTCATGGAAACTCTGATATTTATTTGCAGTCACAGGGTCTTCAAGACAGTGGGGTTTTGTTATTTAGTGGAATGTTACAGACACCTAATTTGAAAACATTTTCTTGACGTGAAAGGATGATAAACTCATGCATGTTCAGGGTGGAGATGAGTTTAGTGTGAAGTAACCTTATAGTGAACTGATGAAGATGACCTGTAAAGAGATTCATAGTCCAGTTGATGTGGTGATGAATTTAGAATTCTTGTACTTTCCCCTGTTTTCTCTGAAACATTTGGATTAATTTAGAACCTTTCTTCATCTCAGCTTTTTTTCTTGCAGCTTATATTGTTGTTTCTTGTGACGAATGTCATTTGGCTTTTTTTGAACAAAAAAAGTTAACATATTTATTAAAGGGTATAATGTACTGTGGGTACATTACATAGGTTTACATACTGTCTAGCTCTAAATCTAGTTGACAGGGAAATTAAAACTTTTTTGTTAAGCTTTGGAAGCAAAGCAGGGAATTTGACTTCAGGACCAGAGGAAATGGTCTGAAGTTGTGGCAGGGGAGGTTTAGATTAGATATTAGGAAGAATTACTTTCCTGAGAGGGTGATCAGGCACTGGGACAGCCTGCCCAGGGAGGTGGTGGAGTCACCATCCCTGGAGGTATTTAAGAAACATGTAGACATGGCACTTCAGGGCATGCTCTAGTGCCCAAGATTGTTGGTTTGTGGGTGGGTGTGGTGTGTGTGTTGTTGGTCTTTTTTTGGGGGATATTTTTGTTGCTGGACTCTGAGGTCTCTTCCAACCATGATGATTCTGTAACTTCCGGTGCTGTTCAGTACTGTTGTGCAGAAAAACTATTTCCAAATATGTTTCCTTAACCCAGCTCTCTAGTCCTGCATGCTATTCTTATAATGGTTCAAGCAACAACCCTTAACGTGGCCTTCAACTCCCACAATAAATCACTGCTTACCATCATGATGTCCAATAATGTAAGTATGTGGCATTATATAGCTAACCAGAATTTCTTCAGTGTCCTTCATCTTTATGTATCACATGTCTATTTGCATATTATTTGTCTGATTTGTTTATATCCATTTTTATCAATAGAACCTAACTGACTGTTTTTAAAAATTGCAGTTTGTTGAAATAAAAGGAAGCGTTTTCAAGAAGTTTGAGAAGAACAATCTTTTTCAAATGTCCAATAGCGGTACGTATAGCTGTGCTAATCAGGAGAAAAGATGAAGTGAGACGCTGAATATAATATTAATGTTAAAACAGCTTTACCTTGGTGAATTTGAGCATTCTGACTTGAACTCCTTATCTTCCTTATTACGTTTTGGTTCAGTGGGAACTGGGATTCCATTTCCAGGAACAGTGTTTTTCCTTCAATGGCTAACTTTTATTTGAGGTGCTGAAACAACCTGTTTGCTGGGTGCTAAAGATATTATTAAATGCAGATTTCAGATTTAAGTTATGATACTCAAAATATCCATGCTTCAAAGTCTCTGAAGTCTTCTGTGGTTTAAAAAAAGTTGACTTTGTAGCATGCTGTGTTGACAGTGATCTCAGAATGCCTGTTGTTTTGCAGTTGTGAGGATGTGTGTTTCATGAGGAGAAGCTGTTTATAAGTAGCCTTTGATGGTGGTTCTTTCTAATACTGATATCAGCCATCTGAAATATTTGTTGAATTCTTGGTTTCAAAACTAATAGGAGATGCTGCACTTAAGGTTGTGTTAGAGCTTCTTTGCTTGTAATACTTTCTGATCTTTGAATACATTCGGTTCTGTTACTTTGTGCATATGACATTTTGGATAAAGCTATTTATACAGATAAGCAGACAAAATAGAATAGATTTTTTCATTCCAACTCCTGTCTTTTTTAAACCAGAGACCTCAAGCGTTCAATAGGTTAAAAAAAATAATGTAGCTGCTTATTTAAAAATGGATTCACTTAAGGTTGTGTTAGAGCTTCTTTGCTTGTAATACTTTCTGATCTTTGAATACATTCGGTTCTGTTACTTTGTGCATATGACATTTTGGATAAAGCTATTTATACAGATAAGCAGACAAAATAGAATAGATTTTTTCATTCCAACTCCTGTCTTTTTTAAACCAGAGAACTCAAGTGTTCAATAGATTAAAAAAAATAATCTAGCTGCTTATTTAAAAATGGATGATTTGGATTTTTTTGTTATCAAGAGTTAAACTTTCAGCAGATTTGCTTCAGGTTTTGAATTCCAGCTATTCATGCGTTTTTTTGTCTAATTCATCTGCAAACTGCAGTGATGCTATATGCAAATGTTAAATGGCCATTGTTTTGTGATGATTTGGATGAAAGACTGTTTACATAAAATCTTAAATATATCATGTAACAGAAAAGTTAGCAGTCAAATTTAATCTGCCTCATAGAAGTTCTTAAAAACCCCAAAAAGTAATCATCCCAGACAGGTTGATTAGGTGTTTATTCTGTGTATTTTTGATTCCAAAATTTAAATACTTACATTTTTAAAAATAAATATATTTAGCTTTACAGTGAGAACATCTAAAAGTGATGTTTACAAAAATATTGACAGAAAACATAGATGAGTTTTTATAATTTTCTCTCTTTATTCACTGTACTCACAGAAAATAGTTACAAGTGTGTATCCAGCTCTCCTACTGAAAGGCCAGGCTTCTTTCTTGATTTAAATGTTGAAATAAATTAGGGGCTGCTATTAGAAAATGGCTAGTAATTTCCTCCATAAAAAACACCTGCAATAGTATGCCAGAAGAAATGTATATCAATATTTTATTGCTAGACATTATGTTTGAAGACCCATAATAGCAATATCAGGTCTCCCTTTATCACTTGGAAAAAGTGATGCCATTCATGACACCATATGGGGCTGGAAGCAGGTGAGTACATACATAGAAGAGTGCACAAAACAAGCTAATTTATTCCTTTTAAACAGATAATTTTTCCTGAAACCACTTCTCGATATGGTTATAAATAGCAGAGCTTTTCTTCTCATAGGTAAATAATACAGGCAGGTTTTTAGGAGAGATTTTCACCTCTTTTGAACTTGAACAGATTTACTGCATCACAGCTTCAGTAAGGATGGATGAGTATTGCTTTGGTTCATGTATTCTGATGACTTTGTTACCCTTTTTAAATGTTTTATTTCCTGCAACTGAAACGGTAGCGCATCTTGCTTTGGCAGGGCTATCCCAGTGCTATATCCTGCTGCTGGAACTCAGCTTCCAGTCAGGCTTGTGCATCCTTTAAAAAGTGCTAAGTAGTACACAGAAGCTAAATATTCTAATTCTTGCGGGGGGGAGGAATAATAAGGTCAGCCTCAGAGAGGCATCTGGGAAACTTTTTATGAGTAGGTGAAACTCCTAGAAGCTAAATATTCTAATTCTTGCGGGGGGAAGGGGTGGTGGAAATAAGGTCAGTCTCAGAGAGGCATCTGGGAAACTTCTTATGAGTAGATGAAACTCCCTTCTTATTTAGCATGTTAATCAGAAGAAAAATATGAACTACCAGAAAAGTAAGACATCAGTGACCTCAAGAGTGGACATCGTGTTCAAGAGAAGTTGCTACAGATAGAATTTAAAAGCAAGTAATGTGAATAGAAGCATGAAAACAGAAATGAATGTTTCAGTTGTTCTTTCTAAGCTGTGTCCTGTATTGTGCATTGAAGTCCCTTGTGGAGCTCTGCACTGAAGACACTGTAGTAAGGCACTAGGTTATCAAGTGCCACCAAGCTACCAGTTTACATCTGGAAATAATGAAATCTTTTTCACTTTGCATTGTGCTCAGCACTGGCTTGTGGATAGGAAGCTGATGCGTTACTGTGCTATTTTTCCCAGTATTTCCAGTTCTGGACTTAGTGGAATCGGTGATCCTTCTCATCTTTGTATGGCCATTTAAAACTCTGCTTTAGCATCTAATTCATTAAAAAATCAGGTCTAAAAGAACTGTGAATCATCTACATAAAACTGAACTGAACTGAACAGCCCATGAGATACACATTGGTGCTTTAGCATCTAATTCATTAAAAAATCAGGACTAAAAGAACTGTGAATCATCTACGTAAAACCTAACTGAACAGCCCATGAGATACACATTGGATACACAGTTATCTAATAAACCCAAACCTGTTATCTTATAGGTGCAGGAGGTGAACAAAGATCTTGAGGTTTGTGTAGCTGCTTGAGATTGCAGCTGCAGAACCTGTGATTTCTGCCATATCTGCTCCTGCAGCTTTGACTTGTGACAGCAAAGCTGCTGTCACATTGTCACCCTGGCTTTTACTAGGAAATGGATGTACACCCAGGCCATCTAAACACTGTGGCCATTGGAAAGGACTTCTACATGTAAGATGTAGAACCTCTAGTTTGTTGTAGCAGGAAGAAATTTCTCCCTAAATTTATGAGTATGTTCTCTTTTTCAAATAGATATCTGTAAGCTAATTTTGTAGGGTTCAGGACTAGTGAACAAAGAGACCAAAATTATAAAGAGAAGCTCTTTCATCATTGTTGAAAGCCCAGCATGCTGCTTTCCTTTATGCTTTTAAATGTCTTATTTTAATTTCAAGCTGTGCTCTAAACTAAATTTTTCACAAAACACAATTGTACTTCATATGAAGAAGTACATTAGGTGTAATGCAGTATGTTATTTACTTCACTTGGCTGTTTGGCCAGGTTATTGCTTGTTTTTTAAATCTCCCATCTCAAAAATGTAACATTTATTCTGAAGCTCTAGGAACTGCAGTGTTTTTCTTTGTAATTTCTTACACTTTTTTTTTTCCCCCCTTAATTCTGTTCTTCCTACTTTGTTCCCAATTTATCAGTCTCTGTGGTTCTGATCAAAATATTGAACAGCCTTCACTTTTGCCTTTGGTCTCTGGAAGTCAAACTGCTTTCTCATGTGGCTTTAGTTGTTTGGTTTTTTTTTAAATATCATTATTGTAATCTAGTTATTCATTTTAAGGATAAGGGATTTGGAGGCAGGAGTACATTTAAGTTAGATCAGTGCCTCCTTGACGATTCCTTGTTCGGTCTGATCCTTTCTTGTGCTCTGGTCATTTGTTAAAAGACAATTGTCACTAGAGCTACTTGGGATTATTCAGGGGCATAATTGTCACTTTTCAAAATAGTCTAAAGAGTGTGTACATGGCGAGTGAGTGTGTAGTGTGATGCGTGGCCAGGCTTCAGGGCCAGCCCTATTAAGAACAGTTTAAACAGGGTATTAGAACGCAGCCTATGCATGGTATGTGCTCACAAGAGCCCGGTCAACAAGATAAGTGTATCCAAATTAGTGCTAGATGTAAGTTCTTCAACACTTAGGAGTGTAAACAGTGAGAAGGTAAACTTCTTAATCACCTACTTGTGGAGTAGCTGACGACCATTTGAAATGTCCTCAGCCTATTGTTCTGGCTGTCATTTAACCCTGTCTTATAATGGATAGAGTTACTGTACTATATTCTAATGGAAAAACAGTTTGTGATACCCAGCACATACAGAAAGATGAGTTCACGTACCCCAAAATGTGCATTTTTACACGTGTGCATACAATCTCATAGTTCTTGAATTCTGTGTGCTTTTCATTCTCTTCTTGTGGAGGAATTGTTCTTTTCTTTTTACTCCCTTCAGGCTTGGCAGTATTTTGAAACTTTGTTTTTTAAAATGAGAGATATTGTTATACTAGAATACAGTAACTGCAGCCATGAACATTGTTGTTGGTCTGTAGTCAGAGATGACGGAAGCTGCTTACACAAAGCCAAAGTCAAATATGTTTTGGTTCAGATGGATTCCTGTGTGTTCTTCTGAACCTTTATATTTCTCCTTATTTTCTTTCAATTTTGGCTAAAATCAGTAAGTAGAACACCACAGAATATTTGAGGTGCTTCAAGAAATGAACCCTTTGGATTTGGAGATGACTCACCTGCAAAGAAATTACTGTTTTCATTATTAATGGGTGTAACAAGTGATAACAGTATTTTCACAGATTTTCATAATAGTTCTGTCTTCGAAAAAGATTTCTTCAGTCTTGCTAATTTGTGGTGACTTTATGTTTTAGGTTTTATCCCAATTTTTCAATAATACGGTTTCAGGGAGGTTTTTTAATACGTTAAAGTGATGCATCCTGAAGTGAGTGCTGTGGGTTGTTTCTGGAGGCAGGGTACCAAAGTAGAAAACAAAGACCCTGCCTCACCGGGGAGGGTCAAGTCAAACTCCTTTTGTGTTACAGTTCTTACGGTTTTGATAACTGAGCTGATGTATCCTGCTGTCCCATTTTAAGGTGGCAATGTAAAAGACTAGTAGGAGCCTTAGAAATAAGGTGTAATAGTTGTCTTGAAACACTTCCCTTGAAATTTGCCTTGCTAGTAACTTGAAATGACAGACGGGTGTTTTGTCTCCATTTTTGCACCAGGAGGTGCTGGTTCTTATTGAATCACACAAGAAATGCACAAACTTTATCAAGAAAGATGACTGTTTTATCAATGTATTAGAAAAGGTGGCAGCATGTCACAACATAAGTCCCTTCTGATGCTGGGAACCCTTGAGCTGATGCAGCATCAGGCAGAGCTCCTGTCCGTGGGGACGTTACCAACATCCCCTCCCCTCAAATCCCATCAAATGATTTGTGGAAAAGATTGTCTAATCCAAGATTTAATAAATAATAGAACCACAGAATGAGTAGATATCTATATATGCAAATACATATTTCTTTGCGGTTGACAGCTTTTTTTCTTTTTATCTAGATATTAAAGAGAGGTTCACCAATTACGTGCTGCTACTAATTGTATGTCTAAGAAATATGGAACAGTTCTCATGGAATCCAGGTGAGTAAACTGGTAGAAGAATGACAAAATGACAGATATACAAAATGACAGATTCTGAGCTGTCAACAACTGTATCTCTTCCTTCTTTCTGCAACCTGAAAGATGAGGGTAACCAGGACATTTAGTTGAGGAATCTTAATTTGTCAAATACCTTAGATTCTCATTTTTCTGTTTCTGGCTTTTTTGTAATCATGAGTCCATGCTTTCTTCTAGAAGTACATGCTGTTATACTACAAACATGCATAGTTATTTTTCAAGTAGTGTCTTGAATGATTTCTTCGCAGCACTTCCCTTTCCTTGGTGTACATTGAGGATGACGAATCCCCTAGAGAATTTTATTTTCTGAGGCGAGTGAGATTGAAATTTGATAGAAGATTATGTAAAAATTGCCATGAATAATTTAACATTGATTATATTTAGGATTTTAATACTATATTGAATAAATATTGAGTAAAATTCGGATTTTACTTCATTGAATTTATTTTATTTTAATAATTTTGAGCCCTGATCTGTGTGGTGTATTTTGCTTGAATGTTACAAGTCTACCTAAATTTTACCTTAAGCATCTAAAACTGCAGGTGCTCTGTCTATTTCTCATACATACTCAATATACAAAGGTTGTTTTCCTACTGATAAGGTTCTAGAAGAGCAGTGGAATATGTGAGAATTTGCACAGTGCCTGCGGGGGGGTGATGTAAAGTTACAGTCTCTTCAGGCTCTTGAGGATTTTTGACTTTTGAGCAAAAGCATTACAATTTTTGCTTTGTATACTTGATTGAGCCAAATTAAATGAGCTAACTTGTTTCTTCCCGGCCTTCAGATCATCTTTGGGTGTTATTCCCGGATGTTTGCATGGTGGTTGCTTCAGAAATTGCGGTGGATATTGTGAAACATGCCTTTATAACAAAATTCAATGACATCACAGCAGATGTAGGTATCCCGTTCGGAATGCTGAGTGCTATTTTAAGTTGTTTATTTTGGTAATATTTTTTTAAATATGAAATTTGATTCAAGTGCACCGAAGTGTAAAAATTGTTATTTTCATATAGAGGATATCATTTGAGAAAGCTTTGTAATTTCCTGATGCAATGTAATTCTGAGGATCTTTATAACACCTCTGCTTCTAAATTAGTAGTTCCAGATCCATAAATTATTGAAAGCGTTGTGTAACAATTCACATAACAACTACAATTCACATAACTGGCAGATGATTTTGTGAAGTGATCACTGGTTCCATTGACAGAGGATGACTTGTTCTGTCATCTAGGCAGAGCTTGTACCTTTTCCTAGCAGAATGGATTGTAGAGTAAAATTCAGGCTTTAGGAAAAATGGGTATTGTGAGGCAGCCAAATCTCCGTTCTTGCCTGTGTGTTAGAGGTAGTATCTGAAGGCAGAGATATATTTTTCCACTGTCCCTGGAGCACTAATATGAAGTGGGTTATCTCTTAGTTTCCCACTCTTTAAATTTGTTAGGCCATATATATATTATGCAGTCCTTCTTTTAAAGCAATAGACGAGGTTACTTTTTGTGTGGTGCGGCATGATACATTGGCCATTTGCCTTGCGTGTTGGGCGAATTCAAATGCACTCAATAAATTCATGGAGAGATGAGTTAGCAATTTTTCACTAATAAAACCACTTTTCAGGAAATGAGATCAGGACTTGGAAGTGCTATCTTTTTCAGCATGTCTCAAGTAACTGCATTGTGCAGTGTGGAAACAAGTTTAATAGATGTACTTATAAGCTCCCTTTCGCCAGAGGCATTTATGCGTGCCCTACTTTTGCATAGAGAGTGTGAAAAAGAGCAGTAATAAAGTCATGATAGCCAAAAACGTAGCATGCTTCAGTGTGCTGAAACAGCTGGAAGATGGGGGTAGGGGGGTGACGATTTTGCAGGGTTTATTTAACAAACTTTGTACTTTTTGCATGAAGTTCTAAAGATTTACAGCTGCTAGGTCAGACTTTTTCAGAAGTTTTGAGCACCCGTAGTGGAAATTGCCCTGACACTTGTCTTTAAAACAGATACTTTTCTGTCTTAATGTGCAGAACTGTTTCAAAGAGAAATAAAAGCTTCATTCATCTTCTGATACAATTTGCTTTTTTCATGGAAACGCTTGGTATATAAGGAAACTTTCTTATTTAGTTTGATCCCAGCACTACTTTCATGTAGCTTAAAACAAATTATCAACTGTAGGAAAAAAGTAAACATGGTTTATCTTGCTTTTTATTTCTGATGATTCTCAAATTTTTGCTTTTAGGATTTTGTTTGTTTGTTTGTTTATGTACACAAGTAACTTTATGGCAGAAATATAGACTCATCTGTTGAAGGGTGCAATTAGACATTAGAAAAACAGGCTTTGACTCATTCAGCCTGTGTATAAGTGTTTATAATATTTTTTACAGAAATATTTTATTAGTATCTCTGTTGCTTCTCTCAAGTGTGATAAAAAATTAATCATGCATCCAATGTTCTGGATTTTTTCCAGGTCTACAGTGAATATAGAGCCAGTCTTGCATTTGACCTTGTTAGCAGTCGACAGAAAAATGTAAGCCTGAAAATAAAGGCGTTTTCTTGTATTAACGAACATAATTGTTATTGGGGGGGAGGGGTATTGGAACAAATAAATAAATTAATAATTTTAAATCAGTGTTCTTTTCCCTTTAACTGTGTTGGATCAAAAAAATTCAGTGAAATTCAGTGAAAAAACAGTGTTCCTTAGTAATTTATATTATTTCTTCACTGACAGCATGTGCAGATGTATAGGGGTGTTTGTACCATGCATGTTACTGGTGTGGCATTGGTATTTATGGAACACACAGACTGCTTGTGTTTTTCATTAGTACTGTTTTTTTGGAAGACTATTTATAGCACACCTTTCCTGAATGAGTCTCTTACCTATTAGTGGGTGCTCCAGATGAGTGCTCTAACTATGAAATGAACTTATTATAATAATTTATGTAGTTTTCTTGGGCATGTTTAATAGATATTGCTCGGAATGCAATAGTTACTTCATGAAGAAGTTAGACACCTGCAATTACAAATAATTAATTATTGATAATTTGTTAATTTAAAAAAAAAAAAAGGTTTCTTAGTTCTGAAGATTCCTATTACTTTTCCAAAGGATCCTCTGTGGAAAATTAGTGTCTGTATGGTGCTACCTAACTTTGGCATGACCTTCAATACTGTGTGAAAGTGGTTGTGTGGCATAGTTGTGTTTTGAGAGTGCAAATGCAAACATATTTTCAAAATTATTTTATCATAGTTAAACTAAGGCTAATTATAGATGTTTGTAGAATGATTTAAAATTGCTAGCGTACTGGATAATTTTTCTTTTGTCTCTCATGGATTTCTCTGTACAGTATTTGAGGATCAAAGTGAAATTAATACCAAAAGGTCTCTAAGCTAGTAATAATGTACAGATGAAATATTGTCATGCATTTGGATTCAGTGTCCTAATTGCTCTCGATTTAGAGATTTGTATTATACCCCAGTTACTCTTGATTTAGTGCACTGAAGCTAATCTTACTGGTCATGGTAATATTACGTTTTTGTCTGAGAGTACAGCTATCTGCATTTGAATTTCAAAATGTGAATAGGTGCACTTTATACCAGCATAGCGTTTGTTAGCAGAGATTGATTCTTATCTAGAGGGTGTACCAAGCTAAAATAAGCTCATTTCTTTGCATAAATAGTTCATTATTCTTCCTCCTTTTTTTTTTTTCCTAGGCATATACAGATTATAGTGATTCGGTTTCCAGAAGAATGGGTTTCATTCCTCTTCCGTTGGCTGTTTTAGTAAGTTGTATCTTTCCTAGCAGTTTTCTGTCAATAAGATACCAGTCTGAGAATATATGGCTGTGAGGTAGCTGGCTCATTTTGATGTTTTGAGGATGAAATGATCACCTGGAGTAAATGAAATGATGCTGCAACGTTGAGTTAGCACTCGCTATAAACTATATCACATACTAATTATGACTTCATGAATATGTTACTGTTTTTCAGCCTGTCATAGAAAATCAAACATAGATTAATTTTATAGAATTTATAAGCACTTGAACTGCAGCAGCGGAATGGAACTACATCTGTGCTTATTAGACATTTATTCCTTTTGGCAATTATCCTAGTCATTCATTTGGAATAGTCAAAGCAGCTGGTTACCAGAAGGTTAGCAATACTGTACTAGTTTGTTTTTTTTTTTAGTTTTTTCATAGGAGTCCTTGTGGTTGTCCCTGTAATGCCATGCTTAATGACTCAGTTTTCTTTTATATGGGACACTGACCTTCTGAGCTGTTGTAGAATACATAATTCTGAAATAGTTGACCCTGCTACATGGACATGCTGCTATAAAATGAATCACTTCGTTATTGGAATTGTGTCCACATACAGTCTGTTCTGAATTAACTATTGCAGAATGTTTTCTGTAAATAGCTGCTCTGTTTTTTTTTCCCATACACACATGTAGACAAGCAGTAGTTACTGTAATACTGGGGAGCGTGTCCTTGCTTTGCCAGCAAAGATGCTAAATCATAATTTTCCTGGAAGAATATCAATATGAATTAACTTTTAAATGTAATGTTCTCCCATACAGATGGGGAAAAATGCTATTGACAGGCTTTCCCTAGTTTTTATCCAGTATTTAAAACAAAAAACAACAAAACCCCAACAACAAAAAACCTAAACCAACCATTTTAATTATTTCTTTCATAACTAAGTGAAATCCATCCAGTGAGAATTCAATTGAAATGCTGTGTTCAAGTTAATTGTGTTCTGATATGTTATCCTGGATACTAATGAGTTTAAAATGAACTGGGGGCTTTGCCAACTTGCATCCCAAACTGTGAAACACTGAAGTAAAACTGAGATTTTGGTATCATCCCATACTGAAACTTGGGATTCATACGTCCAGTCCACAAAGCTATTTTGTATTCAAAATGTTAGCATAGTGTGAAACACTGATTCTGTTTTACTGCATCAGCATCTCCTGACATTTTCCTCAAAAATTGTTAGCTCAGCTTCCAGCCCTTGATTTTTGGGGAGGGCTTTTTCACTTGTTATTCTACTTGGAAGTCAGTGGTGAAGGAATAATTATCAGACTGTAGTTTTGGCAAAGGTGTAACTTGCTGCTAGTATAATACTTATTCAACTCAAAATCTTGAACACTTAGTGCTACCAAGGGGAACATTAGAATAAAGTTCTGTTAATGTAAATATTTCTACTTTTGCCTTGAATCTACCAAATAAGAAACATCTGTTAAAATATTCTATTAATAATTTTGTGCTGTATGTTTTAACTGTTTAACTTTTATCCTTAAAACAGCTCATCAGAGTTGTAACAAGCTCAATAAAAGTACAAGGAGTCTTAGCTTATGTATGTGTCGTGCTGTTCTACTGCGGGTAAGTAAATGCATACAACTGAAAAGTATTTACCATTATTTGATCAGATATGTGAAAAAAAGCTTCTGTTGATACTTTTAAGTATGTGTGTACACAAAAGTTTATGTTCAGCAGAACAAAGATGTAAAGCACTTAACACTCGTAAACTGAAATTGAGAGTGCAGATTGGTCCCCAAGTACCGTAACTGCATTTGGGGATTATAGCCCTCAATAAGTAACTTCAGTAATGAAAATAATTAATGGAAAAATGATTGGTAGAATTTATGACAGACAAGCACCGTACTTCTGCATAAAAGGGGAAATTGAATTCTAAGGAATGAAACTTTGTCTGAAAAGAGAGAAAGATTCAATATGCCAACAAAAATAAGCAGTTTAAGTGCTCTGGGCAGCTTATGAATTCTCCTCTCTGGTAGTTAAAAGCAAGGTGTCTTTGTGTCAGGAAACCGCTATATGAAAAAAAGTATATACAAGGCTCACCTTTTTGGGAAGGAGGCGGTTGGTAAATAATCTTAGTTAAGAAATATAATGTCCTGTAGCAATTTATTTTCCAAAACCGCTGATTTACAAGTATTCCTTCACTGCCAAGTCAGTTTATACTTGTATTATCCTTAACTTCTCACCAGTCTATACTTCTGAGGTGCTTTAAATCTAGTCTAGTTTGTCACTCTTGAGGCACTCGCTGCGGACTGTGTGGGGATGACCAGTTTCTAGGAAAGGTGCATAACGAACCATGTCAGTGTTTGTTGTCGCTCAGCACTAATTGATACTGGAGTCCTCCTAAAATTTGTCATAAAGAATTAAGTGATTCAAATCACTGCAGCAGAGAACCTGTCTACAGTAATGTGGGAATACCTCTTCCAGTGCCCTGCCAAGGTGTGTTTGTGACTGAAGGCAGCAAGACTTGGGCAGAAAAAGACTGGGGCAGTGGTTCAGCAGGTAGAGAAGAGACACTGGAAGAGAGGAGGCTGCTGTTCTATAATACCTTATGAAAAAAATGGAGATGCCCCAAATTTTTATAAATAAATAGACTCTTCTCTCTAATCTGACCTTGATCTGCAGAAAAAGTAGAACTTGGTCTGATGTGGCTAGTCCACATTAGTGTAGAGACACATCTCTTTAGTGTAGGATACCTAGGACTTTTGAGATATTGCGTATAGGTGAAATATTAGAATATTAGCCATATTCCTCTGCACCGTACTTTGATTTGTTCCCCAGCATTGCCACATGCAGTGCCCATGTTCTCCCTGAAGCCAGCTCTCTCTAATTGAAAGCACTAGTCCCTGGTCATCGCATTCAAGCTGTGCTATACTGAGTTCAGTGCCTTGATTCTGCTCAGTGGGTTTTCCTTTTTCCCAATCTGTGTAATACTTCCCTAATTCTGCCATTCCACTGCTGCAGCCCACTCCTGGATTTTTTCCCTGTCACTGCAGCTTAGAGGATGGAGGGCAGGAGAAAGTAATGTGCTTAACATGAAAGATTAAATGCTGGGTTTTGATGGCATAGGTCACAAGAGTAAATGGTTGATTTTGACCTTATTGAAAAGTGAGAACAGATTTTTGCTTCTGCTGTGATCTCAGATTTGGAGCTAACTCCCTCTTACATCTTTCAAGTAGTTGAACCTAAATCTCAGCTTTTCATCACATTAGTGTAGCAGAGATGTGTGAGAAACAATGTGATAAAATCTGAAACAGTTAACTGGGCAAAGGATTGAGATTATAATATGGAGGATGTTATTTTGTATTGATATTTAACAACTGTAATACTGTAAATTACACTATTGAAAAGTCTTGCCCAGCATATGAAACCTGAGTTTTCTTTTTCTAGGATTTTGAACAACTGCAAACTTAGATTGTTGTTAGAAATTTGAGCCTGGGGTAGACTGGCAGAAAAGAATAAAGGAGAATCGCTAGAAACTTGCATAATTTTCCCTGAGAGGCTGGAACTGGTACAACAAAGTGTTGATTTATGGCCTTTTTGACTTCTGATCTCATTAAATCGGAGTCAAATCACGCTGTAAACACCTACTCTCCCAGAACAAAAGCATGTTACATAAAAAGTATGGGGGGGGAAAAAACCTCTGAGACTTATTAAAAATGGAGGAGAGCTTCTCGAACTCTCAGAAACAGAATCTGTCCTGAAAACCTAATAATATTATAGAGCATAATGGCTTTCAACTAGTATAAAATGATAACTACTTTGTGGTTGCTTGGATACTAAAATGTCAGTTTCTTCTGAGTACTGAAAGTGGTCATTCTTCCATTTCTCTAAATTTCTACTCCAAGTAAATATGTTGCATAAGATTCCCTTCAAAGTGCTTTATTTCTCTGTTAGACAAGTGCTGATTGCATTAACACAGTGAGAGCTGAGCTGTGCTTGGGTCACTTCACGATTAAGCAGTTAGACCCATTCATGGATTTTAATCTGTGAATGTTCACTTCATCTTCTTTTTAGTTGGTTAGTGATGTACATAATAAACAGATTTTCAGAGTAGAGAATGATTTTAGAGCCTGCATTGGGTTCAGCTCTGTTACGTAGGTTGATTTGTGTGGAAGATATTTATATTCATCCTACAGAGAGGAGTTCACTGTTCCCTTGTTCTGTAGCGAGTCTTCACCTGCTTCACCTCTGCTTTCACCTCTGGAGTGGACATTGGTCTGCATGTTGTGTAATGCTAGTAATGGAACTGAGATTTTACAAAGCTCGTTTGAGTTGTAAATCTAAAAGCACTTGATGGTAGATGAGACCTCCCTAAAAGGGACTTCATGATTTGCTGAAGTTTGTGCTGCAAATTAATGGTAATAGCAAAGGAATCTGCCATCAACTGGACTGTGCTGTGATGGTAACACAGTGCTGCTTCATTGGATTTGTTGAGTTTCATGGACTGTCTTTTGTGGTGTGTTTTCTTTTTAGGATGAGTCTGTAATTAGTGAAAGCTAGGTATATTTGCTTTCTTGTGGCCCAAGGTCCATTAGTGATCCTTGGCTGGGCACAGTGAAGGCTACAATTTTGACAGCAGTGGATTTAACTTTGACTTGCACTGTTGTGTGCCTTTTTTAGTTCTGTGTTTAAATATTTGATGTATTAAACAGCTGCTTAACTGCCCTTGTCCTTTTGTTAAACTATGGTAAAACTGAAAAAACTGATGTTTTTCTGTAGATAACTTCTGAAATAAAATTTTAAAAAATAGAAAATTTAATCATTGAATCTGCAACAAATTGTTCAGAAAAGGAAATTACCTTTTGATCTTGCTATTGAAGGGCTTTAATTTGTTAGCTAATCCTCCCAATACAGGAGTAACCAAATACAATTATTTTAATATGAATAATTACAGTATTAATAATATGCAATTATTTTAATATGCTAATGCAAATATGTAAACATACTTTTACTTTTTTCAGGTTAATATCTCTGAAAGTCCTTAACAGTATTGTATTGCTGGGGAAATCATGTCAATATGTAAAGGAGGCAAAAATGGAGGAGAAATTATTCAATCCTGTTGTGACTGCCACCCCAGGGAAGCCAGCTGGCAAACAGCAAAGCATGTTTAAATCTACCCAAGGTAAGCCTAACTGCCTTGTTTTGTTTTCAACTGTAATGAAAATTGCTTTCAGACTAAATTTAGTATTATACCAGATGCATGACATTGTTAGCTGCACAGCAGCCCCGTTGCTGGACACTAATTGTACCATATCACAGCTGTGAGCACAAGTCTGTAAATGCAATAAAATTTATTGCTTCTAGTTCATGCATCTTTTGGTTATAAATATTCATCTCTGATAAGATCCTACCCTGATGCGTGGAGGTGATAGAGACATCAGAACAATAGCACATTATTTTGTTCGAAAATCATAATCATGGAATGGTTTAGGTTGAAAGGGACCTTTCAAAGATTGTCTGGTCCAACCCCCTCTGCCATGTCACCACCCAAACAACTAAATATTTACACATCATCTCTGGCAGTGCTGAAGTTTAATAAGGTAGTAATCTATGCATTTCTTATGGAAATCAATGTAAACCATGGCACACAATAGATATAATTACTTATAATTGTCATGGACACACGAATGAAAAGCTTTATGAAATCCAAATAGGACCTTCAGCTGGTCTCCACTCGCTTCGTTTCCAGTCTGTGCAGCGTGGCCGTCTGTACGGGTCCTCAACGTTAGCATTAATACATAATTGGAATGGGGCATTATTATATTGCTGTGACATGTTAGAGAGGGAAACAAACCTTCATTGTTCCTGTCAACTGAATTGGATTGTGTGTCTTCCTCTGTGAAGAGCTCAATGAAAGCTCTGGAGAACTGAACAGTGAGGCTTTTATTGTGTTCACTCTGTCGCTTGCCAGAGACTTGGACGGCTTGAAATGTAAGGTGCTTATTAGTCGTCATAGTGTCTCGCCAGCAAGAGTAGAGTTAAGAATCTGTCAGTGTTTCACTCATAAATCTGTCTCACCTGTGTCAAAGCAAACCCTGCAGAAACTTGGTGCAGACATTTCTTTTCCAATAGCTTAAATTCATAGAGCTGCTTTAGTTTTGTCGTGAAAGAACGTAATGCGGATTGGTCTGAATGCCTTTTGCGTTTCACTAGACAACTATCACAATGATAAAGTTTTAATAAAAGATTCTAGTACTACACTTGGATAGGAGACATAATAAGCTGTACTTTCTTAGAGTGATCCTTAAACTTAAAGCAAATAAATTCTGAACACTATTTTTAGCTGAAGCAGCAGCAATTTTACAAGGTCAGTCAGCGGAGATGCTTATTTCCTCAAATGGAAAGATTTTGATTATAAAGTAGCAATCAAAAAGCTTTTGCTCATTTTATTTAGAATATTCTTAACTTCCACTGAGCTTCCAAAGCTCAATTTTTAACATTTTTGCAGAGTTTCTTACACCTTTTAACGGCTTTTATTTACTAGAAACCTCAATTATGTGAAAGAATGTTTTTACCTTCCCCAGCTTCTGTGTGTCTGCATTATTTCTGCTGGGCTCTGCAATATTGATTAATCCTCGTGCCCCATTTATCAGGTTTTTTTAAATACAGTCTTTCAACCCACCTCTTCCTAGGATGAGGGTGAAGGAATTAATCTGGTCTACTTTCTATCAGTTTATAATGCCAGTCAGTTTATTTTCTTAGGAGTTTCCATCTTGTCTACAGAAACAGTTTAAAATTTTGAAGGATAAAATTTTATACTTGCTCTTGGAGGATGGAACTTCTAATTACTGGTAACCATTTGTAGGCTGACTAGCTTCCTCTGGAAGCTGCAGGGTTAGAAAACGCTTACCTGTGTAAAGAAGTTCTACAATTAGCATTACTTATCTCCTTTCTCCATGCAAGTTTAGTACTTTGACCTGCATAAGGCTGTAGAGAATCATCCCCGTATCTTCAAGTAGTAGATGTTTTACTGTGGAGGCACGCTATAGAGAAAGAAGTGTTTGTAGGAATTTGGATAGTGCTGAGATTCTGACAAATAATGTTCCCCTGGGCTGGTCTGCAGTATTTCCCCACATTTAACAGAACTGCTTTAGGAGCCAGTGCTATTGAAGTGTGTAGCGGTGCATGAGTCATTTATTAGCTATCCCTAGAGAAGCCAGGTTTATTGTACATATCTAGAGGTTTAGGCACATCTAGTTCCCACTGCAGAGATTCTTTTTTTTTTTTTTAGTTCAGTAGAAAATATTTGTGTGATTCGCATGACAACTGCCTAAAACCTTTTTGTCTAAGCCAACAAAAATGAGTATGTAAACCAGAAGAATGTAGTGTGTGTCCTAACATCTGTTGCTTATACTCTTGCTCGTTATCTGAACTTCTGTAGAATTCATCTTCTATCTTTTTACCAAATTAGAAAAGGAGATTTCTTATGGTAAAATTAGGAAAAGGTATCGTGGCTTCCACAAAGCATTCTTCTGTTGCTCCTGCTGGTTTGATGCAGCACACTTCTTCTGGGTAGCTTTGGATGAATCTGGATGTTATAGATGCATCAGTATGTCTGTGTTAAATTAACTGGTTAACTTTGTAATTGTCTTGTGTTCCAACAGGAATTTCCACAGATGAAAATGGATCTACATCAGTTACCAATCAGCCTGTGCATCAGAAGGAGAACACGCCTTCTTTACTTGTAACGAGCAATTCTGATCAATTTCTGACAACTCCTGATGGAGAAGAAAAAGATATAAGCCAAGACAGTTCAGAATTAAAACACAGGTCTTCAAAGAAAGACTTGTTGGAGATAGACAGGTTTACTATTTGTGGAAACAGAATTGACTAAGTTTTTTTTTTTTTTTTTTTAAATCAATGTGCTAAGGATACTGAGCTGTTGGGACAGCAGATGCTACCGGAATGGACAGTTGCCAAAAAAGGCACATAAATATTTATTTAAAAACTTAAATTATTAATGGCAAAAAAAAAGATATTAATTTCTTTCTACACGTAACTTGGCTTGGTATCTGGTCAGGTCAAGTGAGTGATCTTTAACTTGCCTCTTGGAAAATGTGGTGGATCGTGAGTCTCTAGCCTGGTGGCAGAGCTGCAGTATCACTTTTCTGGAAAATAGACTGGAAAAAAAGCATAATCCTGTTCCGCGTTACAAAACCATGCTTCCAGAACATACTCCTCCTCGTGAAGGCTCCTCCGGTGTAAGGATATTCCTGGAAATGTATGACAACTTGAGCGGAAGCTTGTCTTTCCAGTTACCTTGTTTTATTAAACATCCGCAAGCAGAATTCAAAACTTGTGCTTATCTCAACAAACGCATAAAGCATTGGTACATACAACAGTAAGTCAAGATAGTTATTCTTGTCAACAAAAATCTTTTCAAAATGTATCTCGAAAATCTTGTAATCGGAATAAAATTTTGCCTTTAAATGAAAGACTTACTGCATACTATTTTATCTAAATACTAAACGCCAAGGAAAGAGCACGATAATGAAGGTTCTGCTTAACTGGGCAAATATGAAGCGTATGCATTTTGTGTGTTGTGTGTCCTGCAAGGCAAATTATTTATAAAATTATTTTTAAAAGCTGAGGATATTTTGTTGCTGTAGGGAAAAATCATAAAGAGGCACATCTATATGTTGAGGAAAAGGCAGTGATAACTGCAGCAATCATTGTGTTGGAACTGTATGTATGGCATTAACGCAACAGAAAAGAATATTATGCTGCATTTTAGGTTTTACTGTGATAAGAATGACATCTGTGTATTAACATGCCTATAAAAGCTCATTACTGATGATCAAATCAGAATTATCCATTTTAATTGATTGGTTTTAGCCAAACTTAAGTAGAAAGACTAGATCTATAAAGAGCATTTAAGCATTATAGTGCGTCTTAATTTCTGGTGTGAGATGCCGTTGTGGGAGAATTGATGAAGGATGGTTTGGAATCCTCAGACCAAGAATGGAATAAATTTGAGCTCAAAGCTGAAGACTTAGATCAGAAGAGACCCTTTAATGATAAATTCTTCATGTATTGTTGCTAAAGCACAGCATGAACTTCAAATGCCTTTCAGATATTTAAGAAAGCACCGGTTCCAATTTCCAAGGGAAGGTGTCATAAAAGTACTTCAGTGCTGAACAAATGAAGGCAAAATTTGCTCTTTGCTGATTTCATGATTTGTCAGGGTGGGAAAGCCAAAGTTCTTTTGCTGAAAGTTTAATGTATACGCTAATTCCTGGACCTTGCAGGACTACAGTAATACAGCCAACGGAGACAGTTGGACAGAGCTCTCGTGTCTTTGAGCAGCCTTTGGTGATGAGGTCACTTTGCCGTGCAGGTTAGTGTGGTCTGCTCTGGTGGGGACTTCTTGCTGCAGTCCTACAGCCTCTCCTCTCCCGTCAGGAGCAGCCGGAGCAACGGCCAAAACCTGTGGTGACTGTTCAGGGATGATACTAAAAAGAAGAGGACTTGTGCTGGGGAAAAAATCTGAAATTCCTTAATTTTTGATGTATTTTCTACTAATTGGAGATGTTCACACATTGAAATTCAGATTATCTGTCAATTTGGTGTATCTTATTTTTGAATTATTTAGCAGTTGCTAAAGAAAGCTTGGAATTGCTTTCATTATTTTTTTTTTTCTGTTGGATGACATTCTGTATCAATTTTATAAGTGCATCTTGTGTGAAACTCAATAAAATTCAATTTTGTAATATTTGTTTAAAAAAGGAAAAGTAACAGCGTCGATATTTCTTTCTTAGCATTCAGAGCTGGTGACCTTGCAGTGTATTTACTGTACTAAATTCTGAGTTCCATTAAGTAGGATTCTTATCAGTGTGGGACACAAATGTGCATAAGGACTGGGTTATCCATGGCTTTACTTCTGATTTATTTCTGTAGCAGTTGGTTTTCGTCACTTGTAGAAAGAAGGTGTTGATGCCACCCTGCTATTAATTTGTGGGGGTTGGAGTTGCTTAGAGAGAGCATCGCAAACCCAACATTTCTCCTGAAACTCTCTCAAAGTCTGGTGGGGGCCCAGCTGGGCATGAAGTGTCATTGTTTTCTCTGGCTCCAAGCTCTCTAATTGTGCTCGTGTTTTTGGCCTTCATTAATAGGGATTCCTTGAATATCTAGCAGTGACTCTTTTCATGAGAGGTCACAGCTTCTCCTCTGACCCTGGGTGGTTCTCTCAGAACTCTAGAGGTGGCTGATGGGGAACAACCACCAAAAAAACCCCACCCAGCACACCAAATTTCTTGTCTACAGATACAGTTCTTTATTTCTTGAGGTTTTCTGGAAAAGCTTCTGTCTTAACCTCAGATACTCTTATTTATTTCCCTCTTAAGTAGTGAATAAATTAAGTTCTTCAATTCATAAATCCCTCTGAACCCAAAATCTTGGCAGCTCTGATGCAAGCCTTGATATTTCAACTGAAGTCACAGTTGCCAAATTAATTCCAAAAGCACACACAGAGTATGGAGTATATTTGTAATTAGTATTATTCATTATGAGAGCATTAAGGAACAACTGTGTTTTCCATAGGATTATTTAATTACTCTTTGAAGCCTTTCAGATGTTCATCAGCCGAGCAGAATTTCCCCTCAAGCAGAGTTGTTTTACAATCTCAAGTGCACTGGTAATTCACTTGGCCTCTCAATTTAGACTGAGTTTGTTGACAGTTCGACTTGGTCTTGTTTTTTTGTGGTGCAAAATTTTCTATATTCCAAGTACTCATTCAGAAGTCACTTTTTGTAAGCCAGCGTGGTTCTTAGGGTCACTTGTTAAAGCTGGTATTTGCCCGGCAGTGGCTGCTATGGAATCTGATTCAGACTCAGTTTGGTGGTAGTAAGCAAGGATGCAACTTAATTCTAGCACAAATGTAATGAAACTCTGTGAAACTCCTGAAGTGTTGAAATGTTTTCCCTTACAATCTGGGCTGCTCTGTTGTGAGTAAACTGGGAGTTGCACTGACTGTGTCAGTCCTGGGTAATGATGGCTTCAGAAACACTCTTCAGGATTACGAAACAAAGTTTGCTTTTGGAACTTCAGAGTAATTGCTCTTTCTTAAAAATTTGGTCTCTGTTGCTTTTGCAGACTCCAAGGCCTACAGGAGAGATGGGGAGGGGCTCTTCATCAGGGAGTGGAGCGATAGGACCAAGGGTAACAGTTTTAAACGGAAAGAGGGGAGATTTAGATTAGATACCAGAAAGAAATTCCTTCCTGTGAGGGTGGTGAGACACTGGAACAGGCTGCCCAGAGAAGCTGTGGCTGCCCCATCCCTGGAGGGGTTCAAGGCCAGGCTGGATGGGGCTTTGAGCAACCTGGTCTGGTGGGAGGTGTCCCTGCCCAGGGCAGGGGGGTTGGAACTCGATGATCTTTAAGGTCCCTTCCAACCATTCTATGATTGTAAGTATTTCAGAGCCAGCAAAGGGTCTGTAACAAAAACTGTGAAGTCAATGCAATGGGACCCTCTTTGTCTCAAGGAAGTGTTTCTGTAGGTAGTGGTATGAGAAGCACAGACTACAAAGGCTGTCAGAAATGCCTAATTTAGCATTTTTCTATGTCTCCTCTAGGAGAATATTGTCTCTCATCAGCTGTGCCAACTAACCCTGAGCCTTCCTACCCTCTTCTTGGGACTTCATTATCTGTTACACCATAAAAAACACCACCAACAGAGGAGTTAGAAGATGGATCGTTAATATACAATACTAAAAAGCTTTACTGAGCACACAGCTCTAGTAACAGAAAAATCAAAAATGTTAGTAGCTTTTTTGACAATACTTCTGTTTTTCCCAAAACAGTATTACCATGTTTGCAATGAAATAATCTCAGGTTTTAAAATCTGCCCTTATTGTGCATGTGCTTCCCACCAGTACCTCACAGCTACACTCTGAGGCTCTGCAGGCTGTCATTTCTTCCCTTCATTTGCTGTTTTGCAGCAGAGCAGGGCTAGAGTTTCCCTGTTAATTGGAGGCAGTTCTATTTTACAGCCACACTGTAGAAAGCATTGAGTGTCCAGGAGAGAGAGGAGTCTGCTCTGTGAGTACGAAGCTGTGGGTTGCAGCACCACTGCCTTGGGTTCTCATATTTTTTTTAGGTTGATTCCGGTGCGTTTCCATTTGTAAAATTTGCTAAATAAATCCTGTATTGAACAGGCAGTGTATTGTACGTGACATGGTTTTTACTACTTTCATGGTTTTGTATCAGAATTATGTATTAATTTTAGATTGGTGATGTCAGAGTGATGTTGGGAGAGAAGTATATTTTTAACATAGCACTTTTTGGCGTTCGGGGAAGGCTTTGGTTTTATGTTGATGTTGCTTCTTCCCATCCACGCTTGATTTGGTGGAGAAAAGCAGCAGTAAGTTTCTTTGTGTGTTGGCTGCTTTGAGTATTGGAGTATGTTCCTGTTATGCCCGGTCCTGACGGTTGCTTATATTTGCTGTTCCTGTTGAAAATAAAGTAAATATTGAGGTAGCTCAGGAATTTCTGGCTTGATGCTGACTGTTTAAAATGGATAATTAGTAACAGGTAATTAGTGACAGAATGAGAGGGAATGGCTTCAAGCTCCACCAGGGTAGGTTTAGATTGAACATTAGGAAAGCATTTTTCACCGAAAGAGTGGTCGGGCATTGGAATAGGCTGCCCAGGGAGGTGGTGGAGTCACCATCCCTGGCTGTGTTTAAGGGACGTTTAGATGCAGTGCTAAGGGACATGGTGTAGGGGAGGACTTTGTAGAGTAGGGTAGATGGTTGGACTCGATGATGCCAAGGGTCTCTTCCAACCCAGATGATTCTATGATTCTATAATTTGGAGAAGTGGAATTGTGGAGCCTCAGGAAGGGATGCCTCTGATTCATGGAGCAGTGTGGCAATGAGATGGGAAATCCAGCCTGGGACAGCAGGCTGCTGGGCTCGGGATGCTCAGTGGGAACGGGACGGTGTCGGAGCTGGTGCTGGCAAGTACAACCCTGGTGACAGGACTGTCTGTCAGCCCAAAGTCTTCCTGCAGATTTGATTTGAACTTGACATTCTTGTTGAGCGATATAGCCATGGGCCACCTTCTTTCTGTGGCCAAGGCAGCAGGAGCAGCACTAAACCAGTCTGTTCTGGACAGAGTTCTTGAAATACCATGTGAATATGTATCGGACCCCGAAGGGACAGGATCTTGTTTTCAGGTCACTTACCCCTCTGTGCCCTTTAGACTCCTGCGAGGCGCAGCTGTGATGAAAATGAGTCTTGTGCTGAGGCTCAGCACGAGCTACTGATGTGAGATGATGTCCTTAATATGGACACCCACCATCGGGCTCATCTAAGGATTTGAGTTGTCTTTAGTCACTTGAAATTATTTTGACATTGGAGGGGAGGGAATTCTGCTCCATCTGAGGTTAATGGCTTATGGTGCTTGATCTGCCCTTTAGTGACCGTGTGCTATTTCACCTCCGTGTGGGCAGGAGTGAATTCTCCCTCTAGTTTTTGGGCTAGACACTCATTTCTTAAAAGCAGGGACCAAAGTCTCAGTGTATATTAAATAAGTGACTCTTTACAGCAGATGTTCTGCTAATGGCACCAGAGTCATTGTGTGGAATTGACTTACCTGCTTCTGTTCAAAATGGCAAATTGGGGAGGGTTCAAGGTTCAAAAGTTTCAGCTTTTGACCTGAATACACCTGTCATTTCTTTTATTGCTATTTATTTAATTGATTTGACAAGTCTGGTTTCTAAAACATTAAAATTCAACTAGTCCTAGTTTTCAGTAATGTGGATTTTATTTTTTTTTATCCAGAAGTTCCACAGGACCACTGGAAGGGGCCAGATAATCTCTGGTTCATCTCTGGGGTGAGCAGGAGGAGCCCAGTAAGAGGCTGGTGCACAGAACACTCACTCGGTCTTACAGTTTACCTGTAAATTCTCACTCTGATTTAAGCACCAAGGGAATGAGCTAGATTTTAAATGTGTTCTCCTTGCTGTCATTTTGGATATGTCACATTGTCGTTGGTTATTCTAGTGTTCACCCAGGCCATCATTTTTTTTTTAAGGCAGCTCTTTTTAAGGAATGAAGACTGACTAAATCTCATCTGTAGAGGAAAATATTCTCCCTGGAATTTAACTTGAGAAGGGAAGGGCTGTTGGAGCACTAACAGATGTTAGTTGTCCTATTTTTATAGTAATTACCTTTTCTTCCTCTGAAGACAATTGCTGGCTTTGGATTTGCCATAATATTCCAAGTAGCTGTCGGCAGCCTGCGGCAAACAGCGAGATGGATATCAAATTATCAGCATCAGGATTTCACTGCTGGATGATTTGAGTACGAGGACACCTGGTAACCTTCAAACACGGTCCTGCCGCAGCTATAAACCAGAGCTGCCTAATTAACGAGAAGCTGTGCCCTAAAAGCCACATGAAACCTGTTCATTCTGTTTAGCATATTATGGAGCGTTTGAGAGTCTTTCCTCGTGCCTTAAAGAGAAATTGTTTGGGATAATGTTTTTCACAGGAAAAAAATAATCAGGGACTTTCTTCTTCTGCCCACCCTAAAGCTCAGCAGGCTGGGGCTTCTGAAGCCCGTGTCGCTTATGTGGTGGCTAAGGATCTAGAAAGAATATATATATATATGATTTTATTTATTACAAGATAAAAAAGAGGGAGGGGGCTGATAAATAACTTCAGGGGGAAAAAAAATATGAAATGTTTGAAAATAGCCTCTGCAAATGTAGAATTTTGTCCATGAAGGGTAACGGTGGGAATAACCTGCATTTGGGTGCAGGTTTCCAGAGATACATTTGGGTATGTTTATGTGGTAGGGGTAAAGTAGGGTAAGGTCTTTTTTCGTTGTCATTGCACGCTCCTAGGCCGTGTCACTGTGTCACTTGGCTCCTTCCAATCAACCAAATGGTCCCTGAATGAAATTGGGCTGTGAGTTACCAGGTCCTTTTGTTCCCGTGGCTGGACACCAGGTTGTCATGTCGCTGCCTCTGCAAAGGGCCTGGGGAAGGTCTTCCTTCGAGCAGTGTTTTCTCTGATACCAGGCCAGAAGTTCTCGTAGAGCAAGAGCTGAGTCTGTCGATGGGAAGAAACCCCCCACCTTGGTCATGGACTGGTGTCATCCTTGACTCACGGAGCTCTAGGCCTTGGGGAGGAGGAGGTGGGGCTGACTTTGAGCACTTTACAAGAGCAGATATTTCCTCTCCTTTGTTATGCTGCTCAGGAATTTGGCCAGGTATGGTTTCCCAGTGCCAAGGTGAGGCTGTTGTGAACTCTGACAGGCTCTCCTGGATGTAGGTTGCACGTAGAGAGCAGAGCAGAAAATGGAGGCCTTTGTCAAAGCCCTCTTTGTAACCGTAAATAATGCACCTTTGTGTCGAGGTACAGAAGTTTCCTACTTGACCTCGTGTTGTAATCAGTAAACGCTGCACTCGCATCCAGAGGGAGTCATTTAGGAAGCCTTCTCTTGCATCTCCAAGCTGTCAGCGGAGCGCCCGGGGGAGGTGCTGTGGTGGTGGTGGCGATGGTGATGATGGTGGTGTGATTTGACTGGCACAGGAAAGGAGGCAGAGGGGCTTTGTTCCACCTGCCCCATGTGAAGTGGGGTGGGTTTGTGTGTGGGCATGGAGCAGCCTGGCACACGCCGTGGGAGATGGGGGTGGGAACATCTGAGCTCCAGCCCATCTTCTACTAGACCTTTTTAAGCTACTTGCCTTATTAGACCATACGTACACAGGACAGACACAGCTTTTAAAGATCAGGGAAGAATCAGGAAGAACAATCTTTTGAAGTATCCAGTCCAGTACACTAGGCTGGAGCAGCTACAGTATTTTGGGAGGCCAATGTCAGCTTAGAATTACAGAATGATATGGGGTTGGAAGAGACCTCTGGAGACCATCTAGTCCAACCCCGCTGCCAGAGCAGGTCCACCCAGAGCAGGCTGCACAGGAACGTGTCCAGACGGGTTTTGAGGATCTTTCTGGTTTTATTCTGCTGTTGTTTTCTCCTTGTTCCTCTGCTCTGGTGCCCATCACGTGGTCCAGCAGTGGTGGCTGGGTTTCCTGCCACGGCAGCAGCTGAGAGCAGCTTGATGCCAGGGCTGAGGTTTGTCCTTGGAGCTGGTCAGCTGGTTTCTGCCTGTTTTGTGTCAGTACTCACTGCTGTATTTGCTTGTTTTACTTGTCTACTGTTTTTTTAACCTTGTTAATCAAGCCTCTCTCACAGTTACCAGAAGCTGGATAGAGCTACTTATTCTCGCTCAGGTCCTGTCCAGTGCAGCATCCAATTCATTTACCTCCTGATAGATATTTGCTTAACTTCTTCCTCAATCTTTAATGACAGAGATTCCACAACCTTCTCAAACAGTAAATATGTACCCTGCTAATGCTGGTTGTAGAAAGCTTCCTCCTGTCTTAAGTCCTCCGTACTGAAATTTCACTCCTCCCTACTTTTTGTCCATCCTGGGCATGGAGAATAAATATCATCTCTCTCTCTCTCTTTCTGTGTTTCTCTTACATCTTTGGCAGCTGAGTCTTGCTTCGTGTTTCCCTTCAGGCTCCTTTGCTGAACCACCCCAAGGAGTTCAGCTTCTCTTTGTGTGGACAGACAGCTTGTCCCGTGCTCGTCCTGGGCACAGAGCTCCAGCTGATGCCTCCTGGCCCTCAGCTGAGCGGAGCCTGAGGGTCACATCAAAGGGCTTTCAGTCGCCACATCCTGGTATGGGATCTACCTCTTAAAAACAGGATGCCACTTCTGACCCGGGAGAGTTGGAATGCACTGGGAGATCTACACACTTTCTGTGGAACCACCTAATTGTTCCCAAGCCTGCACTTGAGCTGTAGCATGTAAGATCCTCTATTGAAGCTGCTTCGGTTTGATTTTATTTTTTTTCACCATCTGTTTCTGTGGTTAGTCAAGTTTGTTTTGAACTCCTGTCGCGTAGCAGCCCTTCCTGTACCTTTCTCTGACACCAGCACAATGCTGCTGATTAAAAACCCTGAGTGGCAACGGAGCAGGAAGGGACGGATGCAGAATCTTAACTGCTGCCTGATGGAGAGCTGGTGAGAAACACCCCCCTGAGCAGGATTTCCTAACAAGCTTTGTCAACTGCTCCAAGCAATGTCAATCTGCACTGTGTTTCCTTAGTTTGAGAATATCGTGCGAGAGAGCACCAAAAAACCTCATGAAAATCAACATATGTGGTATCTGCTGCTTCTCACCTTATGGTGTATTACGCTGTTTGAAATGATCTGACAAATCCATGTTGGCTTTCGTTCATCATCATGCTACTCTTCGAGCGCTAAAAAGAACAAAACCTACATCTGATTCCTTGCCCAGAAAAATCCTGGAAGACTGCAGTTGGCTTGATGTATCGCTTCCTTTTTCCCCTGTTCTAAAGATTGCTCTTTTAAATCCCGAGGAAACCGCTAACAACTCTGTTAGTCACCTGTTGGAGTTTCTTGCTTTGGTGCCCAGGATAAAACCTAAGCTGGGTGAGAACATCTCACATTCCGAAGTGCTGATGTAACAGGATCTCTACGGGTGTCCATGAAACTGCTGTGTTTATGTTTGGCGGGGAGAGCGGTGGGTTTGTGCTGTGGTTTGTCTTTGTACAAAGAAGGTTGACATGAATCTAGCAAGAAGTTCTCATAACGTGTGGTGCAAAGCTTCACTAAGGTGCCTTCAAGTACCTATGGGGAATATAAGGAGGAAAGTGCTAACCTGGCACCAGAATCCATGTTTATTGAAGGACACTAAGGAGGAATAGGGAAGAAATGAGATAAACCTCTGAAGCCTCTTGTGATATCCTAATGTCCAGTGATGAGAAAGGAGAAAGCAAAGGCCTGTCAAAGTCATGCAGGCAAGGCAGTGCCCCACCATGGCCCTTGAACACAGGGTGAGGGCTGCAGCCTTCACCCTGGTCCCTGTTCTTTGCTGGCTTCAGGAAAGGGAGCAGCTCAGGCAGTATTCAGGCATCTAAAACGTTCAGTGGAGAGATTCCCTCATATTCACTCCTGTCCTTCCCTTGCATCTGCAATAAGGACCTGATTTCTTCTGGTCCTCAGACTTTAGTCCAGACTGAGCTGTTATTGCTTGCCAATGGGCTCCTGTTACTCTCTTCCTCCCAAATCTTACTTAAAGCCTCTCCATCCTGGAAAGCCTGCAGCCAAGGGTCCCTCTTGACCCTTGTCAAGAGGGTTGCCAAGCCTCTCCATCCTGGAAAGCCTGCAGCCAAAGAATCCTTGTCCAGAGGGTTGCCGTCTTCCTCAACAGCTTGTGCAACATCATCCCATGGCTGAGGGTGACAAAACCATCTTGGAAACATCACCTTGTCTCCAGGACTCACGTGGCTTTGTTAGGAACCATCTTGGAAACATCACCTTGTCTCCAGTACTCACGTGGCTCCACCTGGTCCTTGAGCAGAAGGATTAGATTCACAAATCTCAAGCAACCACCTCTACTTTCTCTCCTGTTGAAGCCTTTCTTGAAAGTAGTCCAGCAGCTGTGGTCACTTGGTGAGTGACTCTTGGCTGTCTTTTTGCCTCTCTGGTGCCTTTGAGGCTTGGGTGCCGACAGAGACCCCTGGGCAAGAGCCCTTCTACCCACATCCAGCTGGAAGTCACCAGTCCCTGCTACTGTTTCCTTGCAGTGATGGCTGTGAAACTTGGTTTTTAAGAGAGACATTTGTAATTTTCTGCCACAAAAAGCAAATCCTTACTTGTGGGCAGGATATTGGAGCAGCAATTTAAAGTCTTTCATCTGGCAGCTACCTGTTTAGAGTAGAAGCAGAGGAAGCCTGCGATATGTTCATTTCCTTTTTCCTTACCCTAGCAATGAATCACTTTCTTCATAACAGTCTTCCACTAAAAATATTGTTATCATACCTCTTCTTGATTGTCTTTTTTTTCCTAGACAAAAGAAGCTTAATGCTTCTCTCCTCCAGACTCTCTGTAATTTGTCTGCATCTTTGAAGTGTTGTCCCCAAGAGTGGAGGCTGTCCTTCTGTCGAGCCTTCACTGGGAACAAAACCAGCAGAATAATGATTTCCCTTCCATGTTATGCTCCGATCAATGAACTTCATAGTTCATAAAGCAAATCTTTAATTAAGTTGTCTCTGTCAGCGTAAACTTTGGACATTTCCCATGTAGCAGCATGGCTAACTGCACCAAGTCCGGGCTAGACTTTAAGAAGGATTTAGACCCTAATGAATTTTATTTAGGCACCTGAAAAATTTGAGAAAACCGATCTCTTGGGTGTTCTGTGGAGATTGTCGCTTTCCTTTATTAAGGTGTAATAGTCATAAATATGGCTTAATGGTTTTGCTTTGGGATCCTGATGCCTTGATTATAGGTGATAATCAAAAGCCACTCTTTTCAAGACCTGAAGGAGGCAATTAAGACGCAACATCAGCTCCACTTACAGTGTCACTGTCTTGACATAAAATCCTAGATGTAGCGCTGGGAAGGAGAGATGAAAGGTGCAAGCTTTGCCTGATTTCCTTTGCACTTCAATAATCTTTACATTTACGCTTCCAGTGAGGTGTCAAAGATTTGGATGTTATATTTTTGGCTGAGAATTGAAATAGATTACCTCAGGCAAGAAGTGAAGTCTCTGGGCCTTTCCTCTGAGTGGAATACCAGCAGACCACAAAGAATCAGAGAGACATGCTTCCCCCTGACAGGTTTCCTGAGCAATGGGTGTATTTTATACAGTGCTTATTTTGTGTAAAGACCCCACTCTTGTCTATAACATCTAATGAAAAAAACCAAAAAGTCAAATATTTGTTTAAAAAACAAAACAACTCACAAAACCCCACAAAGCTCAGCCCACGCTGTCTTTTTAAGGTGAATGATAGCAATTACCAGGACACTGCAATTTACAAAAATCTTAAAAATTATGTGGGGCAGCTCCTCAGTTCTAGATGACTTTTCCTAATTAAAACAAATTTGATCAGTAATTCCTAGGTTGGAAGCTGAAAGCATCGATATGGTTTGCCCTTCAATGCAGTAACACTTAAAGATACCTTTAATCTGAAGTAATTAATTAGGAAATAAACTATAGTTCCCTCTAGGCAACTCCCCCAGCAAAGAACTGGCAGTACTTAAAAGCTTGTGTCTGCTTGAAAGTGAGATGCATATTAAAACGTATACCCCAAATTCTATAATAGCTCTCACTTAAACCACAATGCTTTCTGCTTTTTGAAATGTGCAATAAATCCCTGTGCAAAGATAACACCATGCTTTCACATTTCAGCCAATCATCTCAAAAACAATAAATCTCAATTAAGCTTCACAGCAGCACAGTCTCCTGCAGTGGGACATAAAAGACTGTTTCAGCTCAAGCAATTCATGAAATGAAGTACAGGGAATCCAGCTCGCTGACCCAAAATCCGTCTTGCAGGAAGGAACGAGGCCAGAAGGACCTTTGTATCTGGTCCATCCCAAAGAACAGCACTTGCCTGAAGCTAAAGCAACTATTTGTTTTACTGTCCTTGTGCTGGGCTTCATCAAGGGAGTGTGCAAAGGTGTTTCAAGCTTGAGTTTCAGGATTATCCATTCCCCAGGGATAAAACTCTGAGCAAGTTTACCCCTCTCTGAAGCACCGTGATTGATACACATCATGAGAATTAAAAACCAAAAAGGTTTGCATTCCGCTTTCTCTTCTTGGACCTCCAGGACATCTTTTATTACTATTATTTTTATTATTATTTGGAAACTTTTGTCTGTAAACCCGAAGAGCTGGAGGCTTTTTATCTATAGTAAATACATAAATTGCAGATTGTCATACAACCAGCAGAGCCCAGGAGTTCCAGCCTTAGGAAACGGGGCGAGTGTGAGTGCTGTGAGGCTGGCAGGGCTGCAGTGCCAAAATCAGGCTTGCCACCTTAGCGGAACATTTTCTCCCAGGGTGAGATGCTTCTCTGCTGCATAGCACTCACAGAAGTTGTTTCGCATTGTATTACCATATAATTATACAAGCTTATTAAGGGCAATCATAGTAAGAGCTGAACAACTCCTAATTCTCCTCTCTGTGATGAGCACGCTACTGAGTGGTACCTTGGCTGCACGAGCAGCTTCATTTCAAGGCAGCAATTAGAGCAGACCTTTTTATGAACAGGGTTAGCTGATATGTGGCTTGGGGAACAATTTACTTTGACTGAAAAGTTGTCACAAGTTGTTGAGTTTACAGTCACACACAGCTCTCTAGAGCTAATAATAATCTGATAGTGCAGTGAACACTTTTTCCTCTTTCCTTCTTTAATGTATATCTGAGAATTCTTAAATCTAAGTCTTTTTTATTGAAGAATGTGTTTTCCTCTTTCCTGACCTCGTGATTTCTCAGCATCCTTGAATGGTACGATCAGAGGTGAGAAGGCAGGTCTGCTCCAGACCTGATGTACCATTAGACCAAACTTGCTATGGCAATCTAAAAAAGATTGTACTGCTCTGGTGAAGTAAAGTATACATTAATCAGTTAAGCATACATTAATACTAGTTTAGTTCTGGCCACGGCAGCAGTACCCTACTGGAGCTCCATGGTTCATCTGGCAGAACTGTCATTGCCTGTAGCGGAAAGCTCACAGTACAATTCAGATTAGGTAAGTATTAAAAAAAAAAAAAGCATCTTTTCTCTATTTACACTCCATTTGAGCAACATCCCCCAAAACACACCAATCTGTATGTCTGCTGCCCAGTCCTGGCCTAGAAATTGTTCTTTAAAAGGTGATGGAATTGAGCACTGGTCACAGGCGTGGAGGATGTGCTCTGAAGGCTTTCCCCTGGCTAGCAGGAGTATTTCTTATGTGATAACTATAACCATACCGAGTGGAGGCCAACCTCTGCACTACAGCTCTGATCACATTGTGCCAGGGGAGCTACAAACATGTGTTGGCAACAGCCATCGCTGTGTAGACGGTTAAGGACAGTACCTGATGATCTGGAAACTTGAATTGAGTGAGTACCATTTGCTTCCAGCAGCATGCACTGGGGAAACTCGCTGGGTGCATGAAAAGAAAACAACACAGAAATGTCTCCTGCGCTAAACTAGGCAGTATTTAGTCATTCATCTGTTCATTACTCTGTCAAAAAATAGGTCAAAACTATCTAACTTAGCTTTAGGTTGGAGTTGAAGAGTTAATGAACTGTTTGAGTAAGTTGTAGTTCAAATTTATTCATTTTCAAGAAAAGTCACAAAATACAAATCTGTTTGATTTACATTCTGTTTATATTCTTATTCTGATTTATATTCTTCTGTTTCAAAATCCAAAAGCACTACAGGTCTATATGTCTATACAGTAATATGGTTCTAGCGTACGGAACTGATCAAAGGTTTAGTTAATAGTGCCTGAAACAAATGCTCTTTTTTAAATATTCCTCGAGGCAAACACGGTAAATGTTCCATTAATTTCAGAGAGCTTTATTAGGAGACTTTCTTAAGGGAGTCTGAAAGTGGAGTGGTGGTCATCTCCATCATCTTGTTCACGATAATGCAACGACAAGCCCTGGAGCAGCAAAGGTTGTTGTGCCCATTTCCAATGGGAATTACTTAACATCTGGGCAGGTTTCCCTCTGGGGGGCTGCCCAGCTGAACCAAAGCAGTGCAAGAACTGAAAGGTCTTTCAAACTGTGTTAAAGGCAGGAGAAAACCGAGCGTGGACGCATCTTTGATGCCATCCTATTGACAAAGGCTCTGGCATAGCTCAGCTGAGCCTGAGAAAGATCAAACAGGACGGCGTTTTCTTTCCAACATCTCATTGGCCTTACCACCAGCGCCCTGACCCCGAGCCTTGTCTTCACAGGCTTTCCTTTGGGGTTCTCCTGCATGTGCTTTTGCAGCTGTACCCAGGGCAGTCCCCTCTTCCTTCCTCTGAGTTGCTTTTCTTCTGTTGTGCTTGTGCTTACGCCTACTTAACCAACACCCCAGGGAGCTTTCTGGCTTTAACCTTGCCCTTAATAAGATTCATAGAGGGTTTCCCCTTTAAACAGATACTGCTTCTTGAAAGACATCAACTTTACTATGGCAGTACTCTTCCCTTGGTGGATATGGTTTAAATGCAGTAAATCCTGATAATTGATGGAAAGAAATGAGTTTAAATTAGACTGCTAAGGCTTGCTGTGGGGCTTCACACCCACTTTCCTTCCTAAACTGTGACCCTCCTGTTAACATCCAGCCTCTTATTTCACTGAATTTTTAGAGTTGGAAGGGACCATAGAGATCATCTGGTCCAACTCCCCTGCTGAAGCAGGATTGCCTAGAGCTTGTCAGAGCATGTTACTCAGGAGCATCCAGGCGGGTCTTGAAAATCTCCAGAGAAGGGGACTCCACACCCTCCCTGGGCAGCCTGTTCCAGGGCTCTGTCACCCTCACCGTGAAGAAGTTTTTTCTCATATTTGAGTGGAACCTCTTATGTTCCAACTTGTGCCCGTTGCCCCTCGTCCTCTCACTGCGAACCACTGAAAAGAGTCTGGCTCCCTCCTCCTTCAACCCTCCTTCCCTTATCTCAGTGCATTTGCTCCCTGTTGCAAGGCCCTTCTGATACTTGAATAATCTAATTTAATCTAACGGTGATTTATTTAATCTAGTGGTTCCCACTGTGGGTTTACGTGAGAATGGACCATGGCAGAAAGCAGTGATCATGAGAAAAGGACAGTGTCCGACGTACCCAACAGCAGCTGCACCTCTAAAGAAGACCCCGTGTCATTGACAGTAGTGAAGAGATGGAGATAAATGCAGCTGTGAATTAGTGCACAAGAAGGGCCATCAAGAATTTCTCATTTCCAGTTGCTTAGGACTGTTTTTTTCTAGAACATCTGCTGTTGATAGTAATAATCTCTCCCTCTTTGATCTTCCCAATTTTTTACTGCTTATTTCTCTCACGCACAATTAGCACAAGTTGTTTGTGCCCTTTTATGGCCACCATATGTTGGAAACCCTGAACTCTGCGGGGAGAGCCAGTGAGCACAGCACAAGCTGTTCAGATGGAGCTGCTGGAGTTCTGCCAGGGGAGGTTGCTTCGGACCCATCCTGCCCGATTCACCTCTCTCTGCTTCCCAGATCCCGTAATATTCCCAATAGCTCTAATGATGGGGGAAGACACTCGCACACACACGAGCGAGAGGCAGTTCATATGATCCCCACAGGTTTTCAGCAGCTGAGACATTGAGCTGGAAGCTGATATCCATGAAGGACTCCAGGGAGAAATTTTCCAGGTTCATGTGCTGCTCTTGTCCAGCTATTGTTTGATGTCCAACTCAGAAATATAAAACACTGTTGTCACCAGAAATTCTTTTGATGAATATCTGAGAGTTTTTTCCAGCAGGATCACTATTTCCTCTGAGGTTTCTATTAAAAAAAAAAAAGCAAAAAGCAAAAAAAAAAAAAAAAAGCCAGTTATTCAGAAAACAAAGCAAACCTCTTGCTTGTTATTTTGACAAGAAGCCCAGTCAATTCCCAATGCTTTTGTACATATTCTGACCTGAAATATTCACACCCTTTTCATCTGGGATGTATTATTTTCTGCCAGGTGACTTCTCTGTTTTCAAGCCACAGTTGCCCTGCAGGTGATTTCAGTGCGGCTCTGCACAGTCACAACTGTCTGAATGAGAATCTTGGACTCCTTCAAGCCCAAGGCTGCACGTCCAAGGCTTCGAGTCCAAGGTTGCACGAGATCTGGCTGTATCTTAAACACGATGCTTGACAAAGGTGCAAGCAGAGCACTAGGTTGATGATTTTTGGATGTCAGACATTCCTTCACATGAATCTTCTTTATGGTGAGTGCTGGTAAATTAAGGGTGGCCCACTGTGGCGGCCTAATGATGGTGTTGACATCACTTCATTCAATGATCTCACTTAAAGCTGTCCTAACTTTTGCTTTGGCTATTAGCATGACTAGGCTTGGAGGGACTGCTCCCATTGCATGAAAAAAATGTGCTGAACACAATTGTATAAAAAGAAAGGGTTCCTTTGATTTTGAGAGCACAAAGAAGTTCTCCCTGACCAACGCAGGCTGTAAGGAAGGCAATATTCACCCTTTATGGGTAACAGAGAGATGGTGAGTGATGAGGGCATGGTATGATATGGACTATCACATTGAGTGGAAGCATCACCTGAGCGCAAATAAAAATCCAGTCTCTCCAGTCAACCACCTTGCAGGTAGAAGAAACGGCCATAGAGGACGAGATGCCAAATAGTTCAAATCTTTTTGGTTTTTTTTTTAATGTCATGGCATAAATATGACTGGATGCACCCAGAAAATACTGAGAGAATGCTTCAGGTTGAACAAAAATATCTTTATTTCTCTGCAAATGGAGATTAGAAGAACTGATTTTTTTTTTGTATGCCTTCAGGGTGCACGTGGCTCTAAACCACAGGAAGGAGGATGTCTTCTTCCTCCTTTAACCTGGCTACACACTGGACTGTCAACACCATGAGCACTGAAAACAAGAATCTACTGCAGCATGATCCAGCTGCCAGCTTGAGGAGGGACAGTTTCATTTTTCATGTTCTTCCAAGCAGGTAATGGGAGAGGTTCCAGCATTGTCATTGGGAGGTTGGAACTAGATAACCTTCAAGGTCCCTTCCAACTCTAACCATTCTATGACTCTCTGATAAGAAGTTCTTCCTGCTCAGGAAGAATTCTTGGGGAATTGCATGAGTGACACTTTCTGGTTTTCCTTTTAAACGTTGTTATTTCTGTGCCTTTAAGCAGCTTTGCACTGTGAATCGCATCTATTTTGAAACCTAGAGACTAAGTTTTACATGAATAGCAGTTCCAGAACCTGAATCCTTATCAGCAAGACTCAAATCCCATTAGTATTGCCTTTTGCATAAAATATTCAAAATGAATTATATATATTTGTAGGGCAAAGCAGGAGTAAATTAGTAAATAGGGAAGGGGAAAAAAAAAAAAAAAAAAAAAAGAGGGAGGAAAGCATGGCCTGAAGTGTGTATCCGAGATTTGGGAAGTTATGCATAGTGAATAGGTAAGTGTTTCTGTAGCTGGATGATGGAAATTGCACGGCACTGGTGTGTAAATAACACACTTAATAAATCTGACCCGTTGCTTCTGAAACAGAGGCAAATGTACCAGGAAGAGCCTGACAATAATGCTCAAAATAAGTCTCTAAGCCACATGAACACACACAGCTTCCAGCAGCCATTACTGAGGCAGGCTGACAATTTGGGAATCGTACTTTGATGGTTCATTCTCCCCTCCTGCCCTCACTCATCACAAGGGGGGGATTTTGGTGACTATATGGATGGGGGCTTCTAATGCATGACTTGTTCAAATACTGAACTTTTCAGTTGCCAGAGGGTAAATTCACATAAAATGTGCGTCCTCTTTGTGTGCTACTGAAAACAAATACACACACGGTCTGATTTGTTTATAAAATCTCAGAGACGGACATGTGCTGGAGATTAATCTAAAAGAACAGCTGGCTCAAGCTAGATGCTGTGGATTGGAAATACTAATTAATGTTATTCTAAAGGCTGTATCTCACACCACAATTCACCCCAGGACTAGGGAAAAAAAAATAAAATATTCACAGCAAGAGACCAAGCATCGCAAGCATTTGCATGCTACAGAAATCTTCCCTCAAAAGCATCACAACCCTACCCTGAGCTCTTCCTCTGCTTCCACACCCCGAAATGGCTCTTTGCAAAAGATCACAGTGTTTGTATTCGGTGCAAAATGGTTGTAAATGCCCAAGGCAATAAGAACTAGTTTTTCTGTATCCCAATATCTTATCTGCTGTCTTTCTGCTCTGGTAATTGCAGTGGTCTTGGCGGTGAGGAAGCCCCAGTTAACTGTGAGGAACCCTACCTGCTCAAAATGGAGCCACACGCTGGGGAGTCTTTCTTCAGAAATCCCCTCCTTCTTCAACGTTTTGGTAAGTAAAGGTAACCAAGTGGTGTGAAATCCAGAGAAAATAACTCCTCTGCATATTTTTTTAATTATAGAGGACAAACCCCCCCACTTTCCTTGTCTTTGATCTCCACAGATTAACTGGGGGGACTCAGTTGAAGGCCTGGGTTCTTCCTCCAGTTGACAGCAGTGTTCTGGTCTTTATTTCAGCCTCCGGTCTCTGAGGCACCAGGACTCCTGTCATCCTGGCAAACCTCTCCCAAATAAAATAATCCTGTGGCTTTTGTAGCCTCCCATTTGGGCTTTTTATTGTCTCTCTGGCAGAGTGTCCCTTCCTTGCTGTTGGTTGAGAGACCTTCAGCAGCCTTTTTCTTCCTGTGTCTTAGCGAGACCGATGGAAGATCTTTCCACAGTACAGAACCCAGAGCTCTGTCCCTATCTGAAATGCTGTCTAAAGAAATAGATAAAGGAATTAAATCTTCCTGCAAACATCTCAAATAGATGTGATATTCACGTTTGGAGGTGATATATGTTCTGCTCCTGTCCAGTGCATTCAGAATGGATAAGCAAGTTGTCGCGCATAAACTTTAATGGTGAAAATAACTTTGCGTGGGTGACAGAATGAGGATAAATGCATTTAATATGAAATCTTGTTTTATATATGGATGCAGAGGCTGTATTTCTCATACACGATAACGTAATTTCTAAAACATTTTCAAGGTTTTTATAGCTCCAGTTCTGCTCAAAAGAGAATTCACCAGACGGTGTGGAAACTCTCCCCTTCCTGTATATGGATGCAGAGGCTGTATTTCTCATACACCATAGCGTAATTTCTAAAACGCTTTCAAGGTTTTTATAGCTCCAGTTCTGCTCAAAAGAGAATTCACCAGACGGTGTGGAAACTCTCCCCTTCCTGTAGTGGCTTAATATGTGGGCAAAATAAGCAGGCAGAAGCCTGACAGGGACAGCAAAAAAACCCTACAAGGGGCAGCCACGGCCTCCTTTGCCTAGAAGAAGGGAAATTGCTGCTGTTGGTGAGGGTTTTGGCCGCAGGAGCTGCTCCGGTGGCTCTTCAGTGGGATGCTCAGGGCTAAGGAACAGAAGTTCAGCCTTGTCTTCTCTGTTAAGAAGACTTGGATTGGCCTTGCCCCATCCTGACCCATGGGAAGTTGAACCTCTCTGCGGGATGGGAGCCTGTATTTTTAATCACGACACTCTGATCTCAGCTGAGCTTCCCCAGTGCTGCAGGGGAGCAAATAAAAGCACGAAATGGTGGCATATACGTATGGCATGTATGGAACAGTTTTAAATTGGAAGAGGGGAGATTTAGATTAGGTACTGGGAAGAAATTCTTTCCTGTGAGGGTGGTGAGACACTGGAACAGGTTGCCCAGAGAAGCTGTGGCTGCCCCATCCTTGGAGGGGTTCAAGGCCAGGCTGGATGGGGCTTTGAGCAACCTGGTCTGGTGGGAGGTGTCCCTGCCCATGGCAGGGGGGTTGGAACTTGATGATCTTTAAGGTCCCTTCCAACCTGAACCAATCTATGATTCTATTTGGAGTCTTCTGCCCTGCTATCAACAGCCATGACAGCTGCCACGGGGTCACACTGAAGACAAGCTTTCTCTCAATCAAAATACCACAAAAAGGAAAAGCTCTCAGTGATGCCCATGCTGTAATTTCTTTTCTAACGGGTATCCTACTATCTGACACAAAAGCTCAGCACTGCCCAAGGGCTCTTGTATGGTTATGACTAATATAAACAAGTATTCAAAAATGATTCTTCCTTTGCAAGCAGATCCCAGGGTGTGTTTACCTAAGCCATTCTCTTCTGGGGGTAGCTTGGTGACACACTTCAAGCATAAGAATCACTAAACTAGATTTAGCCATGCATACTTGAGTCACAGCCTGGTGTTACTTAATTTAGTACAGGCCATTAAATATTTTTACCTCTGTATTAGGGTCAGGACAGGAGAACTAATCAAGTGAGATTCAGTGAGGCTTTATATGTCGTTCAAAGTGCTTGAGCTAATCTTCCACACTTCCCACCACATGTGACTGACACAGAGACACACACAGGGAGGGGAGTGCATTCTCCACACATGTATGTACACATATATTTCCCTGTGAATTTGGTGACGCTAGCCTGTGTGTGTGCAAGGGTGATACTAAACATTAAAACCACCTCCATGCAAAAGCAAAGCCTTTCAAGGTGAGGCTGAAGTTGTTCAAGGTGAAATCCCCAGCCTGGTCTGACCTGGAGATGTTTTGCTGGTACAGATACCCCATGGATGCATTGCAGTGGCAGAAAATACTCCTTACTTCAGCGTGGCCGCCTTGGTGCAGGGTATGTTCGCTGGGGTTTCAAAGCCCAAGATTTATTAATATATTAAGAGATAGTTACACTGGTGGAAGCATCCTTGCTACGCAGAGGCCTGAAGTAAAAAGACACATGTGGCACAATCGTTTTAGAAATCTCAATCTATTTAGCCTCTTTAGTATTCATCTTGTTAAACATGTGCCGCACTAAATAAATTGGTGCTACTTAAATATTTATCAGCTGTCTCCCTGCATGTTTAAATAGCAAGCAGGCAGCCAGTCATAAACATCAGCTTTTTTGATTATTTTTTTTTTAAAAACCATCCCTCCAGCATCACCTACATTTCTTCTTTTCTCCTCAAAGGCTCAGCATCACAGTCACCCCAGTGCCACCGAGCGGGGCAGGGTCCACCTACATTTCTTCTTTTCTCCTCAAAGGCTCAGCATCACGGTCACCCCGGTGTCACCGAGTGGGGAGAAGCTGGGCAGGGTCTGGCAGGGTGCGTGGCAGCAGTCTGGGAGGCAGGCACGGAGCCCAGGACAGCTTTTTGGGGATAAAACCCAAGTCCCTGGCACAGCAGCGGGTCCCTTTCCCCCCGGGGCTGGCCCTGGGCTTGGCCACCTCAGTTGTCACCCAGTGGTGTCCGTGGCACCCAGCAGGTGGTGCGTGGCAGCAGTCTGGGAGGCAGGCACGGAGCCCAGGACAGCTTTTTGGGGATAAAACCCAAGTCCCTGGCACAGCAGCGGGTCCCTTTCCCCCCGGGGCTGGCCCTGGGCTTGGCCACCTCAGTTGTCACCCAGTGGTGTCCGTGGCACCCAGCAGGTGTTTCGGCACATTTTTATTTGGAACAAGTTTTGTTTACCCCCCCGATTCCAAATCTCGCTGTGGCTTCAAGCTGTTGGATTATTATAACCGTTTGCACCGTTTCCAGGAAGCTGAAAAAGCAGAAAGGAAAGAAGTCAACTATTTTAACATGAATTACAAAATCATAGCAACCACCACTAACGCCGATGGGTCCCACATCCCATTTCCATGGGTGACTTCAGTCCCTTTCAGCAATGTGGGAACTTTGTGCCAGGTGCACACAGAGAATTATAATTGGGATTTGCTTCCAGCCACGTTCCACACCGCGCTGTTGCCAGCCAAGCGCGAGCACGTGTCCTGCTCCTGAAGGCTGGAAGAGGAAATCAAAGCAAAGGGTCCCCACAAGAGGACAATGCGCTACAGATCTGGGGTCTGGGTCCAGCAACGTTATTTTCAGCCAACTTGAGTGAGGGCAGGACCAGATACACAACCTTTTCTATTCTGCACTTCAGCAGCATTTCCCCCCCAGGAGCCATGCACTTCACAAGCATCTTTTTTTTTCCCTTCTGCAGAGAAGGAAATCAATGAAAAGAGAGGTTCAGCCTGGAGAAGAGAAGGCTCTGGGGAGACCTTATAGCAGCCTTCCAATATCTGAAGGGGGCTACAGGAGAGCCGGAGAGGGACTCTTGTCAGGAAGTGTAGTGACAGGATGAGGGGTAATGGTTTTAAACTGGAAGAGGGGAGATTTAGATTAGATATTGGGAAGAAATTCTTTCCAGTGAGGGTGGTGAGGCACTGGAACAGGTTGCCCAGAGAAGCTGTGGCTGCCCCATCCCTGGAGGGGTTCAAGACCAGGCTGGATGGGGCTTGGAGCAACCTGGTCTGGTGGGAGGTGTCCCTGCCCATGGCAGGGGGTTGGAACTCGATGATCTTTAAGGTCCCTTCCAACTCTAACCATCCTATGATTCTATAATAACTTTGTACCATAATTATTGAAAGCTGTGCTATTACCATCGAACCATTCTTAATCCTGCTTTGTATGCAGCCGAGAAACCGATGGCATGGCAATCTTTTCACTGCATGCAACAGGGTGGTTAGATATTGATGGCTCAGTGACAACTTCTCAAGGCATTTAAAGTGGGGTCTTTTGGGACCCAGCTCTGTGCCTCCTCCCAATACTTTTCTCAACGATACAGAGGAGGGAGTGGAGGGTGTGCTCACAAAAGCACATGCAACTCGTGCTAATTTGAGAGACACAGCAAACATTTCGGAGACAGGGTTATTCCAAATAATCTTTACAAACTGAGAAAGTCCTAAATCAGATATATTTGAAATTAAAGAAAGCAAAGTGAAAAGGAGGGAAAATATCAAGGTTGGGCAAGTGTCTTGGGGTGCTCTGGGCAGACTTTGCAGCTGGGAGGGGGAACCGGGGACCCTTCCCACTCTGTCTCTATGCCTGCATGGTATCCCTGCAGTTCTGAGATCCAGTGCCCAAATGAATCGTGATGTTCCTGACACTACTATTTTCCTTAACATTCATCTGGTCTTCATAGCAGCTTCTCAAACAAAAGAAGAAGGTAAAAATTTGCTCCAACTGGTTAAGCAACTCAATTGATAAGACTGAACAAAAGTGCTCCAGAGAAATTTTTTTTTTTGGTCACAAGTAACTTCAGAATGACTTCATACTAGGATCAAAGCACTGCTAAATCTGTGCTAAACCTCTTCCTGCCCACCGAGAAGAACTGACACTCCGCAGATTTGAAATACAGCAACTGAGGCAGCCTGGATACAAAGGTTAACCTAGACAGATTAATATGAGCTCCTATAAAGCTCTTAATGCTGTTCCAAATGCTAATAGTGACTGACATTATAGGGTTTCCTGGAACTGATTTAGAAAGACGAGAACTGTTTGCAATAAAAAGCCTGTTTATCTAATAAGAAGAGCAAAAATTCCTTAATTACCCAGCAATTTAACCAATTATGATCTCATTTAACAGACATATCATTTCTAAACATGGCACACATCTGTCTGATTTCCCGAGACACCATACCGTACCATGCAGTGCTCTTCAAACAGGGCTCCAGAGGCACTTCCCAAGTATATGCTGACAGAAACCTGTGAAAAAGGCAAGTTTTATTATAACCATATTGCCAGCTAGTAACATGGACTGCAGGAAGCACAGTATTTTCTCAAGGTGACGGGGGGGGGACAGACAACTTCTCAGGGAGAGGTTTTAGGTCATGACATCCACCTTTTGTTCCCAGCCTTGGGATACACAGCTCCTGGTTAAGCAGTTAATGATTCTCGACCCTCTTCAGCACACAGGTGCTCTGTGGAGATGCTTTTGAGGCTTTTCAGCCATGCACATGTTTTTTCCTTTTTATTTCAGCCATGCACGTGCTTTCCCTTTTTTTTTTCTTTTTTTTTTCTTTTTAGTGAAATAACAAATGCGAGACTATTGTGAATCTGGCAAAGGCATAACGGGAATTTTGAGAACCTCGGGGAGCTGAGCCATTTCACTGAGAGTAATCTTAGCTCACAAATAGAACAGCAGTCCCTGGTAGTGCTGCAAATCCTGCTTCAGCAGCAAAAATGCCTTAGAAGATTTCTTTTTTCCCCCTCTCCAAAATTGGGGAGAAAATGTATACTTAAAATCTTTAAGCATCCAATTATAAAAATACTATTCCCTCCTCCTTTATCGCAGAAGACCTTCAATATTAAAAAAATAAATTGGGCTTCTGAGTCAAAATCAAAAGACAAGATATTTAATTCCCTGTCTTTCAGATGTTGCGAAGTGACTACAGAAAATAAATGTTGGAATGTTTATAATATACACAAACTTGGGGTGGAAATTCAACCGGAAGGATTTTTCAAGTGTCCGTGGTATGCTGTGTCATTAAGTACAAACTAATTACATCTGACGTACACCAGAATTCAGATTTGGCTGACAGAGACACACGCATGTATCTTCTCTTGTGGGGTTCAATGGAAACTGTATTCCCATCCCAGGGCAGAGCCCTGTGTCCTAGTCTTTCTGGGAATGTTCACAGATTTCACACGGGTGGGAGATATTTTTCATGGGATCTCTCTGCTCGTGCTTTGGCAACTCCGGGATGGAATTACTACGCTTTTTACAATGTTTTGCTGGGTTTTGCTCTGTGCATTGAGATATTCTGTGAGCTACTTAAATCCAATTACAAAGCCACTGCGATGTGCATGCTTGGTAATATGAAACAGCTGCTAAAGAAAGCTTAAAATACATCTAAATGTGCAATTTTTAATTGCATGCCTGTGCTGTATCAGCTCTCAGCTCATACAGAATACATCAACTAACGTGCTTTACTGCGGCGTACTGAGGATTACTTTTTGTAGGATGATTGCTTCTACAACTGAAGCATGGTTTGGGAATTTATTTCTTTGCCTTACTACAAATAGCAGAGGGCAAATACTACAAATCTGCAAAAGCAAACGTTTAAGCCTGTACAGAGGCAAATGCTCGGGTGAGGAAGGGGCACCAAAAACTGTGATCTGGTATCTTGGGAAAGCTTTACCAGAGTATGGTGAAAATGACTATCGTTTGGACTTGTAAAGTTAAATGCAACAAATAAACACAAAGTCCCTGAGCTTGTGAGAATAACCTGTCTGGCAGGTAAGTGCCCTTGACTGTCCTGTAAGTCCTTCTGTGGCAGGATGAAACGCAGAGGAGTTAAATGAAGTGTTCGTTTAACGAGAGGAGTGGGAACGGGAGTTTGCAGTCTAAGCTCAGCCTATTGGACCTCCAGCTCTCCAAACGTCTGAGATTCAACGTTCAGGGAACTAAAGAGGAGAAATATTGCCACAGTATGAGTCAGGTTCAGATTTATAGATAAAACATTAGAGTAACAAGCAATGGCTTCTAGATTTGTCAAAAGACCTTTTCTGCCTTAGCAGCTGTGGAGGATTTGCAGGCTCTCTACGCTGAATGGAATACTGGTGCCTCCTAGTTGGAATTGGCACCAGATTCCCAATCTTTTATGAGTCATCTCCACTCTGGACCACTGCCTTTTCCAAGCACAGACCCTCTTTTCCTACGCTGTATAACTTGAACCATACTTGATGGCAGGGATAAACAACAATATGTGATCACAGGCACTATTTCAATCAAGTGACCAGTGCTGGGAGTATTAAACCATATTATTAAACATGGTTCTTTCTAATATTTATTTCAGAGAAGGAGACAAAAGCATCAAAGTTCTACTTAGCAAGATTCTCTTCAAGAATGGTGCTACACTATCATAACAGCTTTAGTTTCTCAAAGGAAAAGACTAAAAGACTCTCATGAAGGTCAAATGGCACCAAACAGCATCGGGCCATGATGTAGGGGTTAGACTTGAAGACCAGTATCACCACGGAGTGCTACCACACCTAATCCTTTGGTGTTGCTTGGTAGCGTGGAGACACTACATTGTTCATCACTATTACGAGGCTGCTGGAAAGAGTAGAAAAGAAATTGGAAGCTGAAACAAGACAACTCAGGGGAAGGCTAAAGGGAGACACTACATTGTTTATCACTATTACGAGGCTGTTGGAAAGAGTAGAAAAGAAATTGGAAGCTGAAACAAGACAACTCAGGGGAAGGCTAAAATTTTAATCTTTAATCACGAGAGAAGATGGTCATTCAGACAGTTCACCATCCAGCCAAGATCTACTGCCATCTCAGGCCTAGGGACCTCTCTCCAGAAGTGTGGCACGTGTGATGAGCCTGATGCTGAAACTCCCATGTGAGCCTCCATGGCTTCATGGCACGTTGTGCCTATGAATCACAAGTGAAGTGATCAGAACAGTCTCCTCTGACTGAAAAGAAAAGCCCTGTGAATCAAGGAACTTAGGAAACAACACTTGATCATTCTTTTCTTCACCGGACGCAGTGCAGACCAAAGAGTGCGTGACTTGCTGCTGCAGTCCCTTTTATGAAAGCAGGAGATGAGTAAGTTCCGTGATGAAAGTTGGCCTTTCTTTTGCCCAGATTACGTGTGCAATGTCACTTTTTCTCTGTCCCTGCGTGGGCCTCCATCCCCAGGCCAAAGGGTGCAGACTGTGGGACGTGCTCAAGGGAACCTCTTACTCAGGCTGGATTGTAAGACTGTGGTTTAACTTCAAAGCAACAAACCTCAGTGTCCTGCCTCTGACAGTATAAACGTTTCCTTGTTCTCGAATGCTTAGCGATGCCACAAAATACTTAGAATACGGAAAATTATTTGACATTCTGACGTGCAAAAAAGGCAAAGGAGCAGAGTTAAAAGTCAGCTTCTCTTCTGCATGTCTTGCATGCTTTCACAGCGGAAATACCTTTCCTTTTCTTTGTCTCTCATATTTTAATCAGCAGGGAGGTAGAATACATTAATGAGAACACTGGGGGGGAAAAAAGCCAATATCCTCCATAAAATTCTGAAAACACCTTCCTTGACAAAAAAAAAGAAAAAATCCAAACTAATAAAACAAGCAGAGGTTATATTACAAGAGTTAAAATGGCATTTTGCTTGGGCATGTTATCATCAGGGCTGCAGTCAGGCTCAGCTGTAATGAACATTTTTTTTTGTGCCAGACCTGAGGAGAGCAAGGAGGGAGCTGGAGCTGTGAGGTGGCTGCACTTGTGTTGTGTGTGATAACAGCGTGTGGATAGCAGGCTGCCCTCCCAACCGTTCCGTGGGAAGTGGAGGCTTGGGATGGATGGGGAGGGACAGAAATGTTTGGTGTTTTTTTAAGTGTTCAGTTTAACCTGAGGAGAAGGAGGGAAAAGTTCACCACCTAGACCAGAAGCCTGGACAAGTCAACAATAAAAATTGTTCTCTATCCGCTCTGTGGGAAACTTGGGCATCAGATACTCAGCACTTCCCTGTGAAGGGAGTATAAAACCCAGGCCTCTTACTATCCTGGTAATAAATTTTCAGCCGAGGTGCAGTCTGTGATAGATAAATTGTTAAACCTCACATAGTTCATTTGAGGAGACTTGCACTCGGTGTAAATTTATTAATAGAAACTAGAGCGAAGGGGCCCTGTCAGGTTAATCCCACGACGTGTGTTGTTTATGTGCCTCCTGCAAGATGTTGTAGGTGGTGGTGTCATTCTCCCCGAAAACATAATGAACGGATGCCTTCCTTTCTTGTGTTTTGTTGCGCCACAGATTATTCTGTACTGATATTAAAAATAACCTTCTTCCAATCTTCTTTACTCACGTCAGACAGAATTTACACCAGAGCAAGCAGACAAAAGAAGGTCACTGCAGCAGTTAAGCTCCTAAGGTAGGATTACATTTGTGGGAAGCATGGGATAGCCACCCTGCGCTGAGGGGACTTATCACAGGGTCACAGACAGAGAGAAACACAGATCTCTGCTTTTTTCCTGACAGCTGACTACCAAGATGAGTGACTTTGGTTCTGTGCAATCTTCCACGAGTGTACTTGGTTTGGCTGATTAATTATTGCTGTAGTGTTTTGTTCTTACTGACATGTAGATACTTTTATTAGATTAATTGCTTGTTTAAACCCTATCACAGAATTATTAATTGCTTGTTTAAACCCTATCACAGAATCACAGAATGGCAGGGACTGGAAGGGACCTCTGGAGATCATCTCATCCAACCCCCCTGCCAGAGCAGGTTCACCCAGAGCAGGTTGGACAGGAACACGTCCAGGTGGGTTTTGAATGTCTCCAGAGAAGGAGAGGTTACAGCATCTCTTGCCTCTTCTCCAGGTGGGTTTTGAACATCTCCAGAGAAGGGGAGGTTGCAGCATCTCTTGCCTCTGCCCCATCAGTCCAGCTCAGGTCCTAGCTCTCAGGAGAGGTAAATAAAGGCAAAATCAAATCAAATAAATAAGCCATGAGGGAGAATGAAGAATTTCCCAGTCCTAACCTCCAGGTTTCCATGACTGTAGCCTGTGGTGATGCAGTGGGCCAGGCTCGGTGCTGTACCACCGAGCTGCTGGCCACTTGAACCACACGCAGAGGTGACTTTGTGAGCCAGGACTCACCTTTGTGGCTGTGCCTGTGGGACCCAGCCTGGCTGAAGCCCCTGTGTGCCTCCACAGGATACAGGTGCACCACCAGAAACAGCCCCAGCTGTAGTCAGCAATTAACTGATCACAAGCAAGGAATTACCAGTAGCTGAGAACAGATGTGCCCCGTGGCCATACCCTCATGTCTGAGGGGAAAGGCACCAAACTCTGTGTGCAAGTTTGGTAAACAGGAACAGCCTTATTTAAAATCTTTTTTTTTTCTATAAGACAAAATTACACTTGCGCAGGAGGTTTTCAGGACTTCATCTGAAAGCATTATTTTAAGGCCGTAAATTGCTTTCTAACAAACTGAAATGCCCTTGCTGATGCAAGCTGGAACCAGAAATCTGGAGTGGTAGTTGGCCACTGCTCCCCAATCTGTCATCAAACAGCATCAGAACCAAGTCGTGCTCCTTTTGTTCCAGTGTCAAAAGGAAATGTGCCTTTCCCAGTTTAACTTCAAGCATTCCTGACATGGTAATTTATCAGGATGTCAAGCGTCAAAGCTTGCAAGCAGAAATAAAACACAGAGATGATGGAAAAACAGGGGCGGGGGGAGCTCATAAAAGAAGCTACAAGCTCTGACTACATGCATCATGTAATCCCTGTCATTTTGTATCTTTGTTTAGCTGTGAAATCTGTTATAGCAACAACTAGTGGTTTCCTCAGATGAAAAGCAATGAATATAATTTTTAAGTTCCTTGACGAGTTGTCATGCAGATCTATCACAGTCACGAGGAGGGGGCACAGCAGAGTGTAATGGCAAGACATGTGTAGCTGACAAAACATCAACTCTCTGAAGGCATCCTGAAGTGATATACAGCAGGATAAATCTTCCATTCAAATGAAGGCAATCTGCACTGAAATCATATCCTAAACTGGCATGAATCAAAGGTCTACAATAAAATGTCATGTTGTTTTCTAAGCTTGAGAATGAATGGGAATAAGATTGTCCATTTCCTCTTTTTGTTTTCCCTCAGGAGTAAGAAATTAAGCAAATACACGGCAGGCTATAGCACACAGCAATTGTGTTGTTTTCCACCATTTCTTATGGGTCTTTCAAAATTGATGTCTTTTGTGTCCAACACAGCAACACGGTCCTCCTGCCTGCTATAACCCCTGCTCTCCCAGCCTGGGCTTGCCTGGCTCCAGCCTGGAAGAGTTCACAGCTTGGAGTTCGGGCTGTGAACTCCCACAGCCCGAATTCTCTTAAACCTCACATCCCAGAATCATCACAGAATCTTCTAGGTTGGAAGGGACCTTAAAGATCATCTTGTCCAACCGTCAACCTAACTTTGACAAAAATAAACGCCCACACAGCAAACAAAAAGCAAGACCATCACCAAACCGTATCTCCCAGCACTATATCAATCCACCTTTTGAACACCTCCAGGGATGGTGCCTCAACCACCTCCCCGGGCAGCCCATTCCAATGGCTGATAACCCTTTCAGTGAAAAAATTTTTCCTAATATCCAGCCTGAACCTCCCCTGGTGTAACTTGAGGCCATTTCCTCTTGTCCTGTCACTCGTGACTTGGGAGAATTAAGGAGGAGGAGGGATGCAGCTGGGGATGGCGGAGAGGGGAGAAACCGTGCTGATGGGGAGCTGAAAAAAAGGAGGGTATGGGGTACACGGGGTAGCTGGTGGGTGCTGCTGGGTGGCATTAGCTAATTGGGAGGGCTGGCAGAATCCAAAGGGCTAAGCCAGGCCCGGAGGGTGGCATTGGGTGGTAGGAGGGAGGACAGAGCTAAGTCTGCAGGGCGGCGGAGGGCAGGGAAGGACTTGGAGGTTATAACCCACAGAAGGTGGGCAGGCGTTGGGGTAAGGGGTAGAGCTGGCAGGAGGGACAGGCAGTCTGGTTGGATTTGGGGGTGTTGGCAGAATTCACGCTGATTCAGCATGTTCTTGGCAAAGGGTGTAAATCACTTTTCTCCACGGCCCTGGTGCAGGGAAGGCACGCTGCCCCTCTCCCCATCTTCCATGTGTGCTTCTCTCCCTGCCCACACGCTCAGAGGACAGCCAGAGGAGGACTAAACACAACCCAAGAGGGTTTGGTACCTCGACCTTTTTGTTGTTGGGAGGTGGAAAGGTTGGACTTACTATTTTAGATTTCTTCAGGCCATGCTATGCCTTAGCTTAGCTCCAACTAATGAAAAAGGCTATTTATCTAATAGACCTTTAATCACGAGCTCTACTTAAAAATCAATTACATGATACAACCATTATAGTTAAGCTCTAAATCTCATGTATCTTCCTGTTATCTGAGGATTTTCCTCTGAGATAACAGAGATGATTGATACGCGGCCAGATTTTCAAATGCTCAGCACCAAGTACAGGCCAGGTTTTTTTTTTCATCCAGCTGTTCCTGTTTCGGATGCTTATAAAGCAGGTTTTCAAAGGCTTTAGCACCTACTGCGCGGTGGATTTAACGACGGCTTCCTCATTTATGTGAGCAATTAGGGGTTTTGCTGTCTGGGGAACCTGACCGCTGCTCTGAGATCATTTAAAAGTATAAAGCTAGAAGGCACCCTGATTAATTTTAGCCCAGTCGCCCTAAGGCACGAAGGGCCACAGATAAAAGATGGTGCAGTCCCTGGAGGATGAGTCTTCTCGATGCTCCCTGAGCCTGCTAAGACTCTGACTTTTTTTTTTTTTAAACATGTTCTGCTTCTCCAGTGAGCCTGTGTCACACTGTGCGTGCAAACCACGCACCAACAGGTTGTTGGCAGTGCCCAAGAGCCCAACACCAAGCAGGAAAGCATGCAGTGAAGCCAGCCTGGGCACGGGTGTGATGTGGATGGCAGGGAGACAGGGAGTGAGGGAGAGGGCTGCAAACCCGTGCGGTATTTCCCACTCCGCCGTGGTCTGTCCCTACCTGCCAGTAAGGAGTTAGTGGAGAGGAAACATCCAGGAAAGGTCAGCAGCTGCTGGGAGCACTCTCAGGTGGAACGTTAGGCTTGGGGTTGCCAGCAACGTAATGGGAGGCAGCTTGAAGAGGTCAGGCTTCCATTTACCGTCTCAGAGTGACAAGCTCTGACAGTTTAACTAGGTGCTACCCAGGGAACACGTTCTCAGCACCTGATGCAATGTAAATCACCGTAACTCAGTCACTTCCAGAGACCTTGGGCAAACTCCTTGTCTCAGGCTGGATACCAATAGTACAAGGAAACTCAGATGTGACTGGAAAGCTTTCCTATATCGGTGGCATCATCTGTAAAAAAGCAAGAAAGCTGTTACACGTGGATAATGCTAATCAGAAAATGGGTGTGGGCTTAGCCTACTGAAGAAATGCCTCCGTTAATAGTGTTGGGCTTGATTTAGTTTCAGTTCTTCTCTGAAAGCTATTATCTTTTTCCTGTGACTCCATTTGCATGTCCTTGTTTATGCAAATTACAGATTGGTTTATGCAAATTTCTCACCTAAAACTCCTGTGGTAGCCTAGAATAAATCGCAGTAAACTTGTAACTTGTATTAATTAGTAATCCAAAAGAAAATCTTAGTGCCTTCGGCTCCAGTGAGGCTAGATTCCCTGGAACTTCATTCCATGCTGTTCTCTTCTGCTTTTCCACATTCTCTTCAAGTTCCTACAGCCTATTCCACCCTTGAGGTTATTTATCACTGTAGCCATATGCCCTCACTCAGTCAATGCATCAATGTGGCCACTGAGATTTGGCCTTTCTGTTGTACAGAAGCAAGGGAATCAAATCCCCCAGATCATCTGATCGCTAGCGGCGGGCACTCCCAGCACGTTATTTGGAAGGAATATTCTCTTGCATTTAGAACAATTTTGATCCAAAGCTTAAGAGAGGAGATGCATTTCTGAATTCGGGGACTATCTGGCTAATGTAACACGCTCATCTTTTTGTCGAGACGTTCTGTGTTTTCCCCAAGACCACAGCATTGTCTCTCTTTGGCTTAGGGTGCACATGAGAACTATAAAAAGAATTAGGTCAAGACCCTTTCTCTGAGCTCTGTGCCACTCCAATTTGGGTTGTATCACTACATACCCTCCTGCTGAATAAGCCCAAGATTAGCCCTGGTCAGAATAGTCGTCCTTTCTATGTGCAGCCAATGAGGCAACCTGTTCTTTGGATGCCCCGAGCTGAAATACAGGGAAAATTCAGCAACACCAAACACGGCTGGTGGGGAAACTGTTGGATGTTTGGCCAAACTTGCATTAGCAAAGCAGCCCACTGCCATAGCCACGGCCTTGACTTCTTTCTGCCAGCCAACGCATAAAGCCAAGAGGGAGACTAAACACCTTCTCCCTTTTTTCAAGTGTTTTAAGGACTTCCAAAGAACGAGCATGACCTTGGATCTCCAGTGCAAATTCTTACTTTGCCTTGACACGTAATGCTGAATAATGGAGGGAGAGGTAAGAGTCATGTTTATGTTTTAATATTGCGAAAATTGGGGAAACCCTATTAAAGTATCAAAGCTGCAAATAAGAACCACAAAAGGCAGAAGGTGGAAAGTGCAGTGTCTGTTACTGTATTGGGACCTGTAGGAAAAGTGCTTTTTGTCTTACCAATAAATCCCCAGCTCTCAGAAACAAAACCCAATTAGGAACACGGATATTAGCCCTAAGAGAAATGATCACAGAATCCCATGGGGTTGGAAGGGACTTCTGGATATCATCTAGTGCAGCTCCCTGCCAAAGCAGGTCCACCCAGAGCAGGTTGCACAGGAACGTGTCCAGGTGGGTTTTGAATGTCTCCAGAGAAGGAGACTCCACCACCTCTCTGGGCAGCCTCTTCCAGGGCTCTGCCACCCTCAAAGTAAAAAAGTTGCTCCTCATGTTTAGGTGGAATTTCTTGTGTTCAAGTTTGTGCCCATTTCCTCTTGTCCTGTCCCTGGGCATCACAGAGGAAAGACTGGCCCCATCCTCCTGACACCCACCCTTTAAGTATTTATAAGCATCACCCCATCAGGAAATAAGACACCCCTCGGGAAGGGGAAAACAAGATGTTTTGCCGAAAGTGAATGGGATAAGCCACCTTGGTAAGGGAAAGCGACCCTCATGAACCCAAACCAAGCCCAGGGAGGGATGTCCCTTGGCGGAGGCCGGCCCTTGGGGACACCTTCCCGGCGGGGGCCAGGTCTACCCCTCGGAGCCAGCCCGTCCCGGGGAAGCAACAGGTCTCCGGTGGCTGGGTGTCACCCTCCTCCCCGCACGGCTGCGGGTTCCGCCCGACCCGCCTCAGCCGCCCTTAAATAACCGCGGCACAAAGCCTTCCCGCTCCCCCGCCCCTCGCCCGGCGGGTCCCTCCGGGGTTAAACCCCTCACGCTCCTCCTCTTCCTCAGCCCCAGCCCGCCGGGGTGGTCCCGCAGCCCCGGCCCGGGGCAGAGCCCGCCCTCCATAATCCATGCGCGGGCGGCACCGCCACCACCGCCGCGGCGCTGGGAGGCGGCAGGCGGAGCGGGCCGTGCCCCGGTGTCTCCGACTCCGCTTCCCCCCCTCTCCTCGGCCGGTAAGTGCTGGAAGGAAGGTGAGGGATGGAAGGGGTGGGGGGGATCTCCGCCATCCCCGGCCCTGCTCCCGCTGCGGGCGGCATGGAGGGTCCTGAGGGGGGAGAGCACGGGAGGAGAGGTGTGGGAAGCCGGGTGAGGGGCTGAGGTGAGGCGGGGAGAGGGGGTACGGCTGGCCGTCGAGGGTAGGCGGATGCCCGGGGGAGCGGGGCCGGTGGGGATCCCCCGGAGGCGGGAGGGCGGCCGGCGGGATGGAGGAGCGGAGGGAGGAAGGGAGGGAGCCCCAGCTCAGAGGGGCCGGCGGGCGGGCAGGTCCGCGCTGAGGGGAGCCGGGGGAGCGGGCAGGGACCCCGCGGGAAGGAGGAGGAAGGGCTGCGGCTCGGCGGGGCGGTGTGTGCCCCTGAGGGGAGCGCGGGGCGGATCCCCCCGCTAAGGAGAGCGGGGCGGCGGGCGCGGCCGCTGGCGGCCCAGCGGGTCTCCCTCCCCGCGGGGGTGACCGAGGGAGGGGGTCGGGGTCTGGCTGGGAGTCCCTGGCCGCTGAAGAGAGAGGAGTGAGGGGGGGAGCCCCGCGGGGAGAAGGGCGCCCGCTGAAGGCACCTGCCCGCGGGGAGCGGGCGGTGGGGCCTGAGCGGCACCGCGGAGGCGGAGGGGACACGGTGGTGGCCTCGAAATCGGCTCGTCAGGGCGGGAGGAGGAGGAGGCGGCGGGGAGGGGAAGCCCCTGCCTTTGGGGTTGCGGCGGAACGGTGTGTGTGAGCCGGGGAGAGGAGGGGAGCCCGGCCGCCGCTGTCTCCGGGGGGTCCCTTCCTTCCCTCCCTTCCCTGTCGGGCACGGCAGCGCGATGCGGCGGATGGCGGCCCCGCGGGAGTTGCCCGAGGCGGTGCTGGGCTGATGCTCGGTGTGTGCCTGGGCAGGTCCCGCTAACCCGCCTCGGGGAGGGGGGACACACAGAAAAACCCCTTTTTCTCTGCAGGGGTGAGCTCCTTCTGCGAGCCGGAGAAGGGGGGGGGGAAAGAGGGGTTTGTGGTGGTGAAAAGCCGGGGTGTGCCTTCCCCCTGCACACACACACACGCAGGGGAGAAGCGGCAGGAGGTACCGGATGGGTCGTTGGTTCCAGCAGAGGCAGAGCTGCGGTGCCCGCCGTACCCGGTGCAGTTTGCAGAGCAAGGGCGAAGCAGCGAGGGAAGGGGGAAGAGAGGTGTCGACAGGTTTGGTGTCTATGAGGGAAGAAAGGCTCGGTCTCAGCTGGCAGTGGGAGCACGGGAGGGGCATCTCGTTTTCCCCGTTCCTTGGTAAATGTCCCACGTCCCCAGCCCTCATCGGGTCACCAAAAAACTAGCTCTTTATGGGCTGGCTTTACCATGTTTTAAAATAATTCTATGTGACGCTAAGAAGCGCTCTCACAAGGAACACACTATGAATACTAGGGTAAATGCACCACTTAAAATCAAGTTAAATAATATATATATCTATCTTCTTTTTTTTTTTGGTTCAGTTAGCGAGACTATACTTCAGTGAGAGCTAAAAACCAGACCTGCTGGTGTTCTGGGGAGGGTGTCTCACTTGGGCTTTTTACAGGTCAGTTTCTGCTGTTGTTTGCAAATGGCCGTAACTTGCAAAACAGCAGGATTGTTTTGGTGTTGCTTTTTTTTGTTTGTTTGTTTATTTTCAAATTGTAAAGTGGCTGCTCAGAGTGAACTGGGTTCTGAATATCCATTTTTTTCCTGGCTTGAGCACTTACTCATTTTGAGCCTATAGCAAGCGTGTCAGATAGACACCGAGGCTACCTTGTGTGGAAGATCCTATTTGTTTGCTTTCTGGTGGTGCTGCCAGACTCTATTCTGCAGTCTTTAGTGCTCACTAGGTTCGTTTGCTTCCTACTCCTCCTATGGCAACAGGTTGTAATTGCTTGTAAGCTTAGGACAGATTTTGTAACAGAAAACTATCTTTTTAACTTGCCAGCGTCTAGCTGTATTATGTCTTTTGAATGGGAAGTTGTTGTTTGTGGGTTGGGTTTTGTTTTATAAATACTTAGGAGTTGTAGTCTGCCTGTATTTTGTGGCTGGTTTGATGCATTTCACACTTCTGGTGGTTGCTGTTACTGGAGCAGAGTTTTCAAATGGCTAGTTAAAAATTGTCACAAGCGTAGCCAGATCCTTTGGGTGGGCTTCCTATGGACAACCACCTCTTCCACCATCCCATCGTGGTTCACTGCCGGCAGGCTCCCACACTGAGCTTTAGCAGTCCAGCCCCTGGTTGATTGAATTTCAGTTCCCAGGGTTAATCATTGTTGCATCACTGCACTGCAGCGTTGTATTTGCATGGATGGCAGTGTTAAACAGAAGGAGGCCAGTCCTGTTGAAACAAAAGAGCTGGACATCATGCTGTTTCTGAGCTCTGCTATTTTAGAGTTGATGTGTCATGGAAGCAGTTGATGAATTTCTGCATCTCACTCTGAATCCTCTCCCCCTTTTAAAACTTACTGTGGAGTTGCTGAAGCTTTACTGGTTTTGGAAAATACTACCATATTTTTAATAATAAGTAATATATATCAGACATGTGATAATACTGCAGCATACTTGGTAAACGGGGGGTGATGTTCTCCACAGACAGCAGTTAAAACCATGGTAATTATGTTTAGTGACTTGTGTGTGTAGAATATTAGTGACAACTGCAGAATAAAAAGCAAAAGCTCGAGTCTTTTAAAGATGGATACTTGCAAACCACATGGAAAATAAATTAAATGCTTTCATTATATATGTCAGCCAGAAAAGGAGGGTCAAAAAAAGCGTAGACTGGCAAACTGGTAACGTCGGGCTAAGAGAAGGCTGAGGTGCTCAACAATGTGTTGTGCTTCAGTCTTCACTGGCAACTTCTCTCCCTGCACCTCTTGAGTGGATGGACCATAAGGCAGGGACTGGGGGAGCAAAGTCCCTCCCTCTGTAAGAGAAGATTAGGTTCGTGACCACTTGAGGAACCTGAACGTGCAGAAGTCTATGGGATCTGATGAGATGCATCCCAGAATCCTGAGGGAATTAGCTGATGCAGTTGCCAAGCCACTCTCCATGATATTTGAATGGTCATGGCAGTTGGGTGAAGTCCCCAGTGACTGGAAAAGGGAAACATTGCACCCGTTTTTAGAAAAGGTAGAAAGGAGGACCCTCGGAACTACCGACCTGTCAGCCTCACCTCTGTGCCTGGGAAGATCGTGGAATAGATCCTCCTTAAAGCTATCCTAAGGTACATGAAGGACAGGCAAGTGATTTGAGACAGCCAGCATGGCTTCACTAAGGACAAGTCCTGCCAGACCAACCTAGTGGCCTTTTACGGTGGAGTGACTACAGCAGTGGACAAGGGAAGAGCTATGGATATCGTCTATCTGGACTTCTGTAAGGCCTTTGACATGATCCTCCACAGCACCCTTCTCTCTAAATCAGTGGAGAATTGGTGGACTGTTTGGTAGATGAGGAATTGTTTGGATGGTCACATCCAGAGTGTAGTGGTCAACAGCTCAACGTCGAGATGGAGATCAGTGACAAGTGGTGTGCCTCAGGGGTCCGTATTGGGACCACTGCTGTTCAGTATCTTCATCAGTGACACAGATGGTGGGATTGAGTGCACCCTCAAAGTCTGCAGCCCACATCAAGCTGAGTGGTGTGTTTGACATGTCTGAGGGACAGGATGCCATCCAGAGGGACCTGGACGGGGTTGAGAAGTGGGCCTGTGTGAACCTCACGAGGCTCAGCAAGGCCAAGTGCAAGGTCCTGCAACTGGGTTGAGGCAAGCCCTGATATCAGTACAGTCCAGAGGAGGGCTACAAAAATTATTTGAGGGATTGAATGGGTTGGGGCAAGCCCTGGTATCAATACAGTCCAGAGGAGGGCTACAAAAATGGTTTGAGGGGTGAAGCTCCTCTCCTGTTAGGACAGGCTGAGAGAGTTGGGGTTGTTCAGCCTGGAGAAGAGAAGGCTTCAGGGAGACTTTATAGCAGCATTTCAGTACTTTAAGGGGGCCTACAGGAAGGATGGGGACAAACTTTTTAGGAGGGCCTGTTGCCATAGGACAAGGGTAAATTGCTTTAAACTAAAAGAGGGAAGATGTAAACTGGATATAATGAAAGAATTTTTTATACTGAGGGTGGTGATACAGTGGCACAGGTTGCCCAGGGAGGTGGTAGATCCCCCCCGTCCCTAGAAACATTCAAGGTCAGGTTGGAGGGGGCTCTGAGCAACCTGATCTAGTTGAAGATGTCCCTGCTCATTGCAAGGGGGGTTGGACTTGATGACCTTTAAAGGTCCCTTCCAACCCAAACTATGCTATGATTCTATGATTTTAACTACTTAAACAGGGTTTGTGTTTTGCTGTTTTGTTCTTTTTCTTTTTTAATCGAAACATAGACCTTTAAAGGTCCCTTCCAACCCGAACTATGCTATGATTCTATGATATTAACTACTTAACAGGGTTTGTGTTTTGGTGTTTTGTTTTCTTTTTTTTTAATTGAAACATAATATTGAAATGGGTATCTTATTTGGTAATTAATGGAAGCACTTCAAAGGTTCACACAGCTTCTTTTCATTCACTATTTATTGAACCTGGGGTGCGTTGTACCGGCAGTTCCTGTAGCTCCCTGGCTGCAGCGGTGCCACGCTGGTTCTGGGGAAATGAGATGGCCACATGCTGCAATGAGGAGTGCCACAAACTGCTGTGTAATTCTCTTTATATATATCACTCGTGCAGGTGTCACGCTTGCAGCTCTCACAATAAATTTCATGGATAGATTATTTTTTTTTTCTTTTTAATACTGTGTGTCTACCGTATTTAACTACTACCCTGCTCCCAGCTAAGTTGCTTCTAGACACCGAGATAAGGATAACTGCTGGGAGCTTTTTTACATCCGAGTTATTTTTAGGTAGGTTGAATACATACTGAATGCTCAGAGGTATCCTGAGTTACAGGTTTAATAGTGTTTCTGCAAGTTCCTGACCCGTATTAACGTAACCTTGAAAATAGAGTTGTGGTTTATGCAGAATAGAGAAGACATGGTGTCAGGCTGGAGGAATTGCCCGGTGAGATTATATATACACCATGTTTATTGTGAATGTGTTTGCCAACAAAGGGAGAGGAAGGAGGGTACGGTCAGAATTCTGCAGGTGCTTTGATTTGAAAGAAACCCACCCGCTTTGCTGAAAAACTCTGAACTTTATGAAAGTTTAACTGAAAATTCTGTAGATTCTTTGGAATTGGAAGGTGGTTATGTGTCTCCACTTAGCAGGGTGTTACTTGTAGCTGCAGTACAGGTAGCGTCCTTGCAATTTCAGTAGTGTCCTTGTCTTAAAGCTGCCAACGCTCTATCTTGGTTAATACACGACTTCACGTTTCCAGAAGGCATAGTGATTATTTTCCTGTAATGGGAGGACATTTTGATAATGCTTTATTTGCCTGTTGATACAATTTGATACACTTTAAATTGCCCTTAACCTAAAATCTGACTTAGAAAGTACATACAACTTTTTTTTTTTCTTCTGCCTTCTCTCTAGTATAACAGAAAGCACTACAGAGAATGAGCTCTGTCTTCTAGCTTTGCCCTAAGACACCAGTTAGGGAGGTGATCTTCCTCTCCATTTCATCTTTCACAAACACACCTAATGTTTACCTATATTATATGCTTTTTTTATCTATTTCCTCAACTCTTGGAATCAAGGCTCAGTCACCACGTGTGAGCTTTTCCTTCTGACTTGTTGAAGTGTTGCGACTGTCCTTGAGAAGAATCCAGAAAAACTGAACTTTACTTAGAAAAAGTCTTCAAATTTATTTTTTTAAAGAAAAGCCAAGTTAGAATGTATTATACCCAGCTTGCACAATCTTCACTGTTTTGTCATAAGGCAAAGTACTTTTATTTTGCCTTCACATAGTTCTGGGCTTTTGATGTTTTGACCTGTGGAGTTTCTGTAGATTTGTTAATAAACTGCAGCCTAAACAATTTTCAGTTTCTGACCATTTCTATGTTCAGCCCTGAAGTAGTAGGTGCATAAAAGATAATTCCACTGAAAAATGTCTTTTGAGACTAGTTGTCTTCAGCCTAAGAAAACATTAAAGAAGGAAAAATAATATTTTTGAAACTGGAATTTTGTCCCCCATTTCATTATTCTTTAACAAAACATTCTTTTCCAGGTAGGAAAACACTCATGGTTTGGTGTGTTCTAAGTTCTTGTATTCCTGTGTTGAACATCATATTTCAGAGTGTTTGCTAACATCACTTTTTTGAATGCTGTTTGTATAATTCTGCTATTCATGCGTTATTACTGCTCATTCTGCTTGGTTTTCAGTAGCCACGAGTGGCTAATCTTAACTCCGTTGGACTTCAGGGAAACAAAACTGTCTCTAGTTCTTTGATTTGGTCTTGTATTCCTTTCTTCCTTATTTTTCTTGATCTTGATCTATGCTTTGAATGTAGCACGGACTACTAAACAAGCCTGCAGTGTGGTTTCTTGCAAGTCGATAATGGTTTTCAGAATAGTGGCCTGTATTTTACCAAAAACTGTAAAGCTTGGGAGACACTTAAGTCCCACCTTAGCTCCAATTTTTAAGTCTTTTGCCTTCAGCGTCTCTTCGACCTGGAAGCACCTTGGAAGTCAAGGTATTGGTGTAGGGTTGGGCTGACGGAGACTGAGATGTTTGAGTTATTTTGGTGTCATTCTTGCAAGTGAATGGTCTGAACACCAAGGTGGAGATTAACAATATTTCTGTGTAGATAATGCTCCTGAAAAAGACGGGAGACACAACTGTGCTGAGAAAGGGGCAGTTTGTGCTGGGTGCTCCCAAAAAGACGGGAGACACAACTGTGCTGAGAAGGGAGCACCCAGCACAAACTGCCCTCAGTTTGCAGTGGACAGCTTGTCCCAGATACCCCCACCACTGGCACTCTGGTGTAGATCACCAAAGACATTTCAAAGATAAGCCGGTCTGGTTGGTGGTAAAGTCAGTGTGATGATTGGTGACACACCATGCGTGCGACTTCCAAAGTTAGAAAGGGGCAGAAGTCTTTCTGTTACCTTTTATTTGTTATTTTTGGTCCGTTTCCTTGAAGGCCACCATGGCCCATGCTGAAGTGACAGAGTCTTACCTAGAGACCGGTAGATGAAGGTGTTTTGTTGGAAACCTGGGGGTGATGGAGTGTGTCAGTTTACATTTCTTAAGTGGTGGTTGATTAAACTGCTGTGACTTTGTGAATTCAGAATGTTCTTAAACAATGTGCAAGCATCCAAAGGCATCTTAATGTCAGTCAGCTTTAGCAAGCTACAAATAAAAATTGTTGAGTTGACATCTCCAGTTCCTAAGGAGAACCTTGAGATAGTTGGAGTTAGTAGAAAGTAATTACTGAAACCTGTTGTCACCTGTGTGAAGTTTTGTTGGTTTCTTGTTTTTAACTTTTCAGTGGGGAATAACTTCTTTCCTCATTCTTGGAGGACGATTAGGAATAGTTGGCATCGGGAAGGTTTTATTGAAAGGTTGAGATTAAGGAAGCTACAGGATATGACTTGTAATAATTGCCATCAACTACGGTAACATCAGGTGGCTGATTAAATGCATTGTGTAACTGTTGTGACATGACATATTGTACTTAGTCAGAAGTGCAATTCATACACTGTTCCTTTAGTTCTGTTTCCCTTGGAGCCGTCCCAAAGCTCTGCTTTGTTTGTTTTTGAAAACTCACTGACCTGGAACTGCACATAATTGTTTTTTCTCCACTCTTTCAAGTACATTGTATGTAGTAAACCATATTATTCACAAACTTCAAACTTTTTTTTTCTTTTCTATCCTATCTGGCTTGCTTTTACAACTATTGATATGTACAATATCCACAGAAGAATGCAAGTTATCTTTCTATTCACTTTCTTTTCACTTTCCTCTTTGCTTGCACACGCCTTAATGAGCTCTTTCTCATTTTTTTTTTTTTGCCAGAGATGGTGCGCTGAATCATTTCCACGAGAGGCTTCTGTACCACTGTGAAGCAAGAATCCATTAAAGAATTAAAGGTGTGGGGGTGCACCAGTGTGTTCCTGGCTAGAAAGCTAACCCCCGAGCGAATGTATTGAAGATTTCTAGACTTGGTGGGATAATTATTTCTACCTCCAGTTTTATGAATACTGCTAGCTATGGCTGTGGAACTTTGTCTGCTGCTGCTGCTCTTCTGTGGAAGTACTATTTCAGAGGTGCAGCCTATATACAAGCCACCTCCTGGGACTTTGGATTTTGGATTTGTACCAGCCAAGACGTATGATACAGGTGCATACCATGAACCTGGGCCAATAGGAATTTTGTTTAAAATAGTCCATGCATTCCTGTACTTAGTGCAGCCAAATTCTTTTCCTCAAGGTAAGTAGATACACATCTATCTTTTTTTTTTTTTAATATTTATTAGTGATGCTAATTCATTCTGTTGTAGATACCAAGACCATCACCTGGAACTGAATGATGTGAGGGGCTTTGTTAGTAGCAGGTGTTATGCCCTGGAAATGTGTACAGTTGCATATGAACTAACACTTTTCTGCTAAGCATAGTGTGTGTAGGGGGTTGTTAATTAAAACAAAACGTTGATGAAACTTCACAGGACTCTGCTTACATATCTCAAAGCTGTCACCGATGCATTTGAGGCTTTTTTTTTTCTTAACTGAAACTTTTTCTTACGTGTGCCCAGAAGCATGGGATATAGGACTAAAGCATAAACTGCTTTGTATTTAATATTAAATCCGTAAGAGACAGCTCTTGAGATTTGCATATTAGGAAAAACAGTCAGGTGATTATAATACTATGAGATTTAGCCTAGGAAATGGAAATGCAGCAACTGGAAATGAATTTCTTTCATTTCCACATTTATGCATCTACAGTCAAGTTTTATATAAGGGCAGTTCCATTACACAGCCACATGAAACTTCTTGTTCCTTGGTAGGCTGAAGTTAACACTTGTGACTGCATTTAGAATTTGTTTTATTGAGTTTTTGTTTTTTTTTTTTTTTCCATTCCTTTCTTCTAAGTTGTCACTTTTTCTAAAGGAAAAGTTAAGATACGAGAGAAGTGTGTGCTTATTGCGGTTGCATTGGTTAAAAGGTGTTTTGGGTAACTCTTGTGTGTTTGTGGATGTGGTAGCTGTATCAACTTAACTTTCCAACATGCTTTTTCTTTCATTTAGTTCTTAAAATAAAATGCTAATGTGTTTGTTAAGCGTTGCATTTAAATTTATACTGAGGCGAAGCTTTAATAAAATCTGAGAATGGCTTTGGTTTGTTATCAATTCCTTCTGGTGATTTAGCTGTAACTGTGTATAGAAGATGTTTATATCATTCTGGAGTACATTTTCAATTTACATTTTAAAACCTTTAGTAATTAAATTCTTTTAAATTTAAATTGGTCACATACCTGCATGATACCTGCAAACTATTAGTTACTTGTATTTTTGACATCTCTTCAATACCTGTGAAATAATGAGCTCAAATGAACTTGAATGAATGAATTCTATTCAGACAAGTGCCTGGAGTCCCAGGTGTTAACCTGGAGAGGAAAAACCCGGCGTGTTCCCTGCAGGGTCTGTCTTCTGAGCAGGTCTTACACAAGGTGTAATGAGGGCAATTGCATGAAGGTGACAGTTATGTCACCTTTCGGAGGGACTGTTTCCAGATGCCTCTGCTTTTGTGGCCTCTTTCCTTCCATTAAATAAGCAGATGAGCTGTTTGCTGCCCTGTGAGAGGTGAGATGTTAGGATTGACACCTACACTGGACTCTTAGAAACAGGCCTTTGTCCTGCCTAAAGCCCTGCTTTGATTCTCTAAATGACTGAGGAAATTTGATTTCAGCGGGATGTTTACTGTGTCTTTATATTCACAGGAATTTGGTCTGTAACCTTGTATGTCAAACTAAATATTATGTGTCCTAAGCATATAAGTAATTAATGACTATAGAATTTACCATCAAGATTAAAGTCCTGTGGGGCTGCTTGTTGTAAGTTTTGCATCAAGTGGGTGTTACGAAATCCAGCATTAAAGAGAAAAGAGGCATCCAGAGGTAAATCGCTTGTTCTTAGCTTGTAAGCTTCGAACATCTCATACCTCTCCTTCCTTCCTTCCTTGGAGATACTTGTTGCCAAATCAGTCATTTCTAGAAGTCTGGCCTTCATTATTTGCATGAGGTGAAGCCCTTTGCCCATGCCCCCACGTACCTCACTGGAAAATACAGATTTGACGGATCACGTCAGTTTGAGTCATACCATTTAATTGGTTAATCCCCATAATCTCTTTTGCCATATGCTGTTCTATTTTCACAATCAGTGTATTAATGGTGTAGTTACATATTTGAGATGCCTCTTTTTTTTCTTTTTAAACTGCAAACTTGAAATAGACTTAATTCTGATTCGGAGATGAAAATAAACATAATCACAAATGGGCACAGAAAGCAAGCCTTTTGATGTTTCTAGCTCAAAACTTCATCATTCTGATTGGGCTGGTGCTTTAGAAGAGTCAGCTTCAGGGCAATGCCCCAGTGTATTGCATATAACCATAAGGAGGAGAGGAGTGTGATGTGTGTGCAGGACTTGACATCAGACACTTAGACCTTAGATTTTAGTAGTCTATTTTTTTTTTTTTAACCTAATACTTGGAAATACTTGATGTTTGGTTTTCCAATCTACTTTCAGTGCTCTTATCTGGGAGGGAAAAAAGTGACAGGAATGTCTAATTGCATGTGGATATTTCTGCCTTTGTGCTTGCAGTGGTGCTCTGATGGAGCTGAATGTTACAGTAGAGCATTCACACTCCTTCAGTCTCAAGGATGCCTTTTGGGAAGTGTTGGGGTTGAACCCTAACCAGCAGCCAGGACCACGCAGCTGTTCCCCTCCCAGGGGAATAGGGGAGGAGAATCAGAGGGGGGTGAAAGAAAAGAAATATCATAGATTGAGATAAATACAGGTTAATAAAACATTAATGGAAGAGAAAATAATGATAATAATGGTAAAAGAATATACAAAATAAGTGATGCAGTTGAATTTCTCTCGCTACCCAATGATCAATTGCCCAGCCATCCCCAGCAGTGCTGGCAGATCCTCCCCAGCCCTGGCCACCTCCCATAGCATGACATCTATGGTATGGAATATTTCTTTGGCCACCTTGTCCTGTCTGAGCTCCCTCTCAGCTTCTATGGGAAGCTGAAAAAGTCCTTGACTTACTATAAGCATTACTTAGCATTACTTAGCAACAGCTAAACCAAAATGTGTTATCAACATTATTTTCGTACTATATCTAAAACACAGCAGCTGCTAGGAGGAAAATTAACTTTGTCCCAGCTGAAACCAGGACAGGAAGAAAGTATGATAAAACAAAGTATGAAGTATGTCAGAGTGTTTTGGGTAGCACTGTTTATAAAGTATTTTCATGCTGCTATGCCTTAACATTTATTTAAGTGTTCTCATATGTTACTTGAAAGTTGAGAGGGATCGCTTCACTTAAAGGAAAAAAATCAGCCAAGAAATATTTTCTAAGTTTCTTTAAGGGGTTAAATCTAAGTGAGTAATTATTTACTCACTTCTAGATTTATTCTTGCCATCCAGTTTGTGGGCATGCAGCTTCATCTAAGTTTAGATTTAATAGGTAAGTTATTAATGGGAATAAATATAGTGCTCGCATAAAGCACAGTAACAGAACCAGAGCAAGGAACTGAAACTCCTTAAGTGTTTTTTGTTTGGGTTTTTTTTTTTTAAATTGCTGAATGGGTAAGAGCAGCACACTGCTCTTTGGATATGGCAGTAGTTTAAAAGAGTGATTTAGGATATCTGATTGCAGTGCTTCAGTGAGCGTAAATAGATTCTGCTTTCAGCTCCACCAGTCAAATCCTTTTCTTCTAACTGGATGATGTGCTGGTGTAAATGGAAGTGAATTTATGCCAAGCAGAAGCTGTTGTGCTGGGAAGCAGCCTCCACTTTGAGTTAATGATACACTAGAGTGGAAGAGGCTGTGTTTGGTCACTGGTTTGCTGCCTGGGGCTCAGTAGGTCTCTACTTGTGCTGTGCCTTGGTTTCTCCATCTGTAAAATGGAGATGATGGTGCTGCTACTCCTTTTGTTGAGGACTGTGTAGGATAGAGCATCCTTATTCCTTCCTGTTAATAGCACCATTTACAATAAATAGATGATAATAGGAAAACTACAAGTTCCTTCTCAGCTGAGAGGACATCTAACAAAATGAATTGTCATGTTTTTCTCTTGGAATTTGTCATAAGCTGAAGCATTACTTTATTAATAAAGTTAAGCCACTTCACTGTTGTGACACGGTGGATGTCACCTGTTGTGTTGGAGACCTTCAGATGTGAACTTGGTGCAGACAGGGCATGGTCAGTATGATCCTCTGGCTGCTCCGAGTATCTTATCGTGGCTTTGTCTTTGTTCCCATGGAAACCAGTTGTTAGTTCCAGTAAGACAATGTTAATCTGAGATTCCACTTGCCAGCAGGATGTGCACAACAAATCTTCGGCTTCACAGGTTGTGTCTTGTAACAAAAATGTGAAGAGTTCACAAGGGAACCAATCTGGGAATAAATCTGCTCCTTTTTTTTAGGTGAAATAAGACAAAAACTTACAAGCCTTTTTACCTTGCTTGTCTCTACCTGACCATAGTGCAGGACAACTGTGCTACTTATGTTCAATGTTCTATTTGCCTGTTGGGAACAAGAGCAAACTGGTTTTTAGACCTGGTCTACAGCTCTCAACTCTTTCTGTTTGTGGAATCTCACTTGTGGAGCACTTTGAGGATAAGGCTGAGGGTCAGAGCTTGACTATTTTAATGCAAAATCCTGTTTCTGACCCCTCACCTGGTCACCTTTAAAGCAGCTGCAAATTATGGAGTTCAATAAGTTCATCTTGTGTTCCCTATCTCTGCAATTAATCTCCCACATGAGTGTATTCAGCAATTAAAACATTTTAACATTTAAAAAAATGTCACATAACTTGATGTGGAAATATACAGTGTATCTCTAGTTAGTATAGCTGTAATAGAAAATACATATGCAAAACCCTGTTGTTTTAGGCAGATTTGATAAGCTCCTAGGATATTGATTGGTTTTTTTTATAGATTGGCTGTGTTGGATATGAGGTTCTAAAGAAAATAATCAAAACACTTTATCACCCCCTCAGTAAGTCAGGATTGGGTTCGGTTTTTTTCATGTAAAACTAACTTCTTTGCTTTTCTAACTATTTAGTTCTTGGCTCTCCATTTCTACTTTTGTTACTAACAGGAAGCAAAACTAATCTTCCACGGTTCCCCTATGAAAAAAAAATGCATGTGCCTGGATGTTGCAGCATTAGAGCTGAACTCAGCTATGTGTAGCTGGTAATGCCTTTTTGGTTATAAACTTGAGCCTTTCCCTGGAATGCCGGCCACATCCACACCAGCATGCGGTGAAAAGAATCATGGAATGGTTTGGGTTGGAAGGGACCTTAAAGATCCTTGAGTTCCAACCCCCCTGCCTTGGGCAGGGACACCTCCCACCAGACCAGGTTGCTCCAAGCCCCATCCAGCCTGGCCTTGAACCCCTCCAGGGATGGGGCAGCCACAGCTTCTCTGGGCAACCTGTTCCAGTGTCTCACCACCCTCACAGGAAAGAATTTCTTTCTGGTATCTAAAAAAAAAGCCTGTAATCCAGCTCTGACTTATGTGCAGATGCTACAGTTCGGTGACATAAGATGCTGCTCGGGTACCCCAAGCAATTATGACCTCTTATGAAACCTGAAATTGAGATTTCGCACAACTGGAAGAAGAAAACTAAGTTTTAGTTTGGGTGTGGAGCTGCACTGATGTGATAGACTTTATTTTTTCGAGCTATTGTGCCTACAGGTTGGTTTTCTTAAAGCTGATGTCCTGGAGCTGGGTTGGGAGCACAGATGCAATTGCTGGGGCAGGAAGTGAGAAGAAGGGAAGAAGAGCAAGAGAGCTGTTCTTTACTGTTAGCTGTTAGATTGGGTAAGCTCTGTTGGAAAACGACAATTTCAGTAAGCTGGGGAGTCAGTGCCTTCACCACATCCCTGTAACTGGTTTTCCAGCACGGTGGCTGGAGCTGTGATGTGAATTTAGAGTAGTAGCTGAAGCGTATATATCAAAAATGCAGGTTTCAGTGACAAGCAATACTGGTGGTGTATTTTGGGTAGAACTGGGATAAGAAGGGGGAGGTGAAATGCTCCTTCAGTGATACGGCGTATACACTGAAAGAAATGTCCTGTGTCTAACATTGGAAATACTGGGGAAGATGGAGCAGGGGGACGATACAAGATAAATTAGCCTCTTCTTTTCTCTGCCCACTCATATACATTTAAGCAAATAGTGTTTAAAAAAATCGTTGCACATTTCTGGCTGGGAAGTTAAGAGATGCTCCACTTGATGGCATGCCCATGTAAACAAGGAACACTCTGAGGATGTTTCTGAAGCAGACTTTTTTTATATGTATTTTCTTAGGCATCAGAAGAGTAATTGCTTTTTCCCTAAACTATTCCAAACTGCAGACTATCTAACAGATTGCTTGTCAAAGGATATATTTTTTCTTTTTGTGGACAGGAGGGGAGAGACAGAGGTTTTAGGGAGGGGAGGCTTAATACAGATTAACTGCTAGAGGCTACCACAGAAAGCTACAGCTGCAGACATTGATGCTTCTCTGATGTCTTCCTGCCCATTTCTTTTGGATTGCATAAACAAGGGATCTATTTTGCAGGAAGGTATTATGTGGAAAATATGCAAGTCATTTTTTAATCAGCGTAGTGTAGCTGATCATCTGAAAATCTTACACTATACCCACATCTGGAATCCTTTCCCTACAGTATCCTCAATTGCTTGCCCTGATCTGGTTTAATACTGCCTGCCAGCTGTGCCTAGGAGAAAAAACATCCCTTGACAGCAATTGGAAAATGACAATCCAGCTTCACAATTTCAACGCTACTAGGGCAGAAGGGAGAAACTAATGAAAATGAACCTCAAGCTGAGTTTGGGGGAGCTGGGTTACTTTCTGTGGGGAGGATGTTCAGAAGTGGGGTTACCACAGATGGCTGTGGTGACAGGCTGGAGGGCATCTCAAGCAGTAGTACCTCTTGGAGGCTAGATTATAATAATTAATGAAATGCCCCTGTAGTTGTGTGGTATTGAGATTCAGCTTCTATTTCCCAAAGTTAATCAGACAGCTGTGTCCTTTCTGTCTGTTGGGAAGGTTTCCTGGTGAGTGGGTTGGGCATTTTCTGGGCTGAGGAAACCTGCTAATAGTTACAGCATGGGCAATGCCAGGCAAGTGCTTGAGCCTGTCCTGACCCCGTTCTGTTTGTGTACCATGTCCTACAAATGCATGTCTGTAGATAATTAGTACTACTGTGTGGTGTGTGTATTGGTGGTGGGGTTGGTAGTGGTAGATACCTTGAATGTAGCATGGTGTCTCTGTACAATTACAGTAAAACACTGAATTAACCTCTGCATGCATTTTTTTTTTAACTTTTAGAAAAGATTAGCCATCCCATTTAGTATCTCATAACAAAGAGATAAGCAATTTGGTCATCAACTTGGTCAAAGCCTAAGTTTTGCCTTTTCAGATGCCAGTGCACAACCACAGTCAGAGCACACCACGTGAAGAAGGCAGTTCTTTGTGTCCCTCCCTCTGTTAACAGGAAATCTAAACCACTAAAAGCATGAAAGCTTATTTGAGACTTGCAGGGTGTACCTGCAGGTGAGAAGTGGGATGGAATCAGCCACATTCTCTGGTAACATGAATCATGTGTGAACCTCTTGCAAAAAAGGGTTAAAGCAGGTTTGTGTGTGGTTTTTTGGTTTGGTGTTTTTTTTTTGGTAACTGGTAGGCTTCCACTAAGGTGTATATATTGATAGATTACTCAGCTTAAACTGCAATAGCTGACATTCGTGGCAGCTGGTTTCCCTTCTAACAAGAAGACAACTCACTTGTGGAAAAGGAAGAAGTATACTCAAAAGCTCTTTTGGACTAGATGATCTTTAAGGTCCCTTCCAACCTAGACGATTCTATGATATTTCTTCTCATCTAAAAGCAGTTCCGTGATTAAATTATGACCTGTACGACATTGTAACATAGCCAAGATCTTTCTTTTCTCTGAAAATATGCAAATTGTTTTATTTTTGTGAACTTTAAACAGTGATTACACTTTTGAATGTGAATATTCTTACTAAGTATTGCCTTGGCTGTTTAACTCAACTGAAAGATGCCTGGGTGCACTTGTACAGAATAAATGCAAATTTGAGGCCTAATTAACTTCCTTCACAGTATCGACCTTTACTTTTGCTTTGATTTTTGAGTGAAGCAGTGATGATCTCTGTAGTACTTTGAACCAATACACATGCCCCAGTTATCGAATATATGTGGAAAATTGTGTCCCTTGCAGAAATGAGAAAATGGAGAGAGGGAATTCTGAGGAATCTCAGTGAGGCTGCCAGAACACCACTCACTGAGGTAATTAACAGCTGGTACCAGCAGGGCTCCAGTGTGTCATTCCCAATTATCTGTGTTCGTACTTCCAATAATTCAAGTTATGCAACATAAGAGAGGATTTTCTGTGCTTTCCTGGGTTTACAGCATCTTCTGAGGAGAGAAAGTAGTAGGAAAAATCCTGTTGTTCGTACAGTCTAAATATTTACTATTTTGATCAAAGTTCCAAGCCCAATATGTCTACACAACCCACACTATCAAGAAGCTGCTCAGTCTCTGCAGTGTGCTAAAACAGACGGGCATATACAGTGCACCAAGTTAAATCTTCGCCCATAATCTGTTGTAAATCCTTACCAGATGGTGGCCTAGAGAGAACTTTAGGTAGCTCCTGCGAAGAAAGTACGTGGCAAAAAAAATAGCTGCCGTGGCACCAACAATGTGCTACACAAGTTTTGTTGCCTTCAGAAAGTGAGAGTTTCTGCGTGGAATACTTCTTCCAAGCTTTCTGCTTGACCTTGTGTCTGTGTGATGTATGCAAATTTATTGCAGCCTCCTAAGGAAAGATTTTTCTGAAAGCTACTTTCTTTTTTGTTCTTTTTCCAAAACTTCAGCAGGAACAGAACTTTCTTTGTATCAAAGAACAGCTAGAAAGTCCCTGCAAAGGTTACTTTCAAAGGAGAAATCTTTCATTCTAGGTGTCCTGTAACAGTCAATATTGTAGCAATATCTTTTTTTCCTTTAAACCTTTTCCTGACCAGGCTCTTGAACGTTGTCTGTGTTGATAGAAAGCAGAACGTGCCTGAACAGAAAATGTGGCTGCACTGAAGGAATAAACTGTGTCAGGATTTACTGCTTAGTGACGTGGTTTAGTGATGGTTTTTATCAGTTAAGGTTGATGGTTAGATGAGATGATCTTAAAGGGCCCTTCCAACCTAGAGAATTCTATGATTCTGTTATTTTCTGTGGAAGACTTAAATTACCCATTTGGTCTTCCTAATGAATAATGACCTTGAGGAAGTTAAATTTATAAAACTTCTATCGTTTCATCCATATTTTTTGAAAATTAGGGAACTTTCTGTATGCGTGAATGAAGTTGATTGACTGTTACTATTATGTGATCCAGTGCTGTATAGTTTCTTCAGTGGATCAGTGGTGTTTTCTGTTGGGAAGTCCTAATTCTGTTGGGTGTCCTTAATTTCATGTTCTGGTTACTGCAGCCTGCTCGTTCAGCAGCTGGTGCTGCTCTGCAGTTCCTCATCTTCAGCAGTTGCACCATGCTTAGTCCTACCTGTGCTCTGGTTAAAGCTCACCCTGTTTGGACCACTCCTGGAGCTTCAATTCTGCTTGTAGATCTTCATCTCTTCATTACCTACTTCATATTGCAGCTCTACCCCTTTGACACTGTCCCTTATTGCATCCAGTATAAGCTAAGACTCATTTCTAGGTTGTCCTTTCAATTATGAATAAAGCAATATGTGCTTTACAAGTCTGCTGAGACCTTAAAAATGCATTTATTGTGTTTTTTCTTGTGTCATATTGTGCCTTGCTGGATTTTGAGACCGATTCAGATAAATGTATTTCTCTTGCTTTTGATCAACATATAATTAAAGAGTGCAGAGTCAGAGAATGGGAATGGATGATGATCATGTTGATGGGAGGAAACAGCACACTGAAGGCAGAAAAGGGTGAAAAGGAAGACTTCCTCAGGAGATGAGATGAGAAGTTAAAATACTTAAAGCAAGTTTGTATGTATTTGCCAGTTTTTACCTCCATTCGAACAAATTCTTCCAGCCATTGTAGCATAACAGATTCTAGGGCTTCATTCTTCATGTCAGAGGTGAGGTACAACAGCAAGGTCCCTTTCTTACTTGCCTTTTATTCTCTTCCAAAGGCACGGCTGATGGTTTAAGGCTATAGTTCTTGTACGTTATTTCTGTAATGCAGGTGAGAAAACAGGAGGTTGAACAAAGGATTTCCTTTCAACGTCTCTGTGGTGGTCTTGTGTGGGGCTTCAAAAGGAGAGGGCAGGTGGGTGTTACTCTGCAGTTGTGCTCAAAGAGAAGGCAGCCAGAATGGCCTCTTGTGAGGAGCAGGAGGGTGGAAGCTGAATCAGCCTGATGTTTTCCAGTTAAAAATACTGGGAATTGTACAGAGACAGCTTGCCTAAAAGTTGTGGGGTGAAATTATCTGACAAGGCTGGGGTTTTCTTAGTTTGGGGACGAGGGTTTTGGCCCAAGTCTGTCCGAGGGAGATGTTGTGAAGAGGGAGAGGAGTGAACCTGCTGAATCTGGAGTTGGAAAGGAACAGTCTAGACTGAGTCAACACATGGGTTAGACTCATCATCTGTGGACTACAGTGGTAGGAAGTGGGAATATCCCACCTCTGAGACTTCCAACTTGGCCTGCAAGAGTGAGTTTTCTTCTTGCTGTGCGGAAAGGGTGTCCTCTATATGGGGTGGGCGACACAGCAGGACCCTCTCTACAGTCTCTGTACCAATGTGCACTGTGGCTTCTTTGGCCATCAACGTTACTGAGCTCCCACCTCATCTGTGGTGGAACCAGAGCCAAGTGATGGCAGTAAGAGTGAGCAGAGCTGTTGGGTGGGTAGTAAAAGTGAAGGACCCTGGGTTACCTGCTGAAGGAGACCTCTTCAATTGCAGATGAATCTGGCCATAAAGACTAATGGATAGAGGCTTTTTAACTTTGGGGAAGCAACCAAAGCCCCACTCAAGTCAAAACAACTATTTTTTTTTTTTTAAAATTCAGTAGAGTGAACTTGCAGTAAAACTTGCTATAAGATACCCAAAAGGTTTTTTATCTCTGATATGAGGTCTGCAAGGCTAATAAAGCTTTCCTGGACTTGCAAGAGTTATTCATTAGTCTGAGTCATAATTAGAGTGAAAAAAAAAAACAACCCACCAATCTTGAAGTAATTTTAATTCATTAATTTCAGATTAATTATTTCTACTTATTTATGACACTAAATGTCATCAAACTGACTCGTATTCAGAGAGATGCTGAACTGTTCAGTGTGTGTGCAGTCCATTGCCTCTATTATGAAGGGGAATGGGGTGAAATACTATGATATGCATTAGAATGAGATAGCATTAAAGCAGTTATTAATTTATCATGTATATTATCTATGTAATTCTCCCCTGTTGTTCTGAAAAATCTCCATTCAGTACAACATGAATGCTTCAGTCATGGTTCTTACTGGTTTGCTTGAAGTCCTTTCCAGAATAGAAGCCTAATATGTTATATTATGCATAAAAAGATAAATTAATTTCTGGCATAATTTGATTAATGCTGGAGTTGCACTATAACTGAACGGGCTCAATGGAATTGTTTGAGTGAAGATGAAGCGTAGCGTTCCCAAAGGTTTTACTCCAACTGTTTTCCTGTCACCTAGATCTGAAAAGCTTTCTTGGCAGAAGAATTTCGAACTAATTGGTACTTAATAGCCAGACAGCTTATTTTTAAATCTGTATTATTTTTGCTCTCCCTTTCTGTAGAGCGGTTTTAAGAAGCAAGCCTGGTGCTAACCTCATTTTCTTGTCTGGGTAATGAGATACTGAGCCTATGTATACAATACGCGTGCAACGCAGGAGTTGGTGATTATGTTTTCTTCACCGGGGCTCCTCAGAGGTGCTTAATATTTCATCCCAAATTGCGTTGGTAAACTAACAGTTCATCTGGCTAGTTAGATTGACTCGGGCAGATGGCATTTTGCATGTGTGATGAGAGCAGGGAGGAGAGGGGGCGAAGCAGTAATGCAATTAGCCGTGTGTATGAGCCTCACAAGGTAAATCTCTTTAACCCCGGTGATAAAATGTGTTCTGTGCTAAAGCCTGGGATTATTGGTCCTGTGAAACAATGTGTGCAGCTGGTCAAGCCGAGATTTCAGAAGTAATCCCGTTAATTTGAAAATAGAGGACACTGCTTTTTATCACACCTTCCCGGCACGTTTGTATTTCAGGAACAACGCGATGAGTAGGACCTGTGTATTTCAGGAACAACGCGATGAGTAGGACTCGGAGGTGATCGTCCCCCTGTACTCAGCACTGGTGAGGCCCCACCTCGAGTGCTGTGTCCAGTTTTGGGCCACTTACCACAAAAAAAGACATTGAGGTGCTGGAGCAGGTCCAGAGAAGGGCAACGAAGCTGGTGAGGGGTCTGGAGAGTAAGGCTTATGAGGAGAGGCTGAGGGAGCTGGGGGTGTTCAGCCTGGAGAAAAGGAGGCTGAGGGGAGACCACCTCACCCTCTACAACTACCTGAAAGGAGGGTGCAGAGAGGGGGGATTGGTCTCTTCCCCCAGGTCACAGGCCATAGGACAAGAGGAAATGGAATCATTAGAAAGTAACATAAGTAGCAAGTTTTTATTCATCAGGGAAATCTCTCCTCCTGGAAAACCAAGGAAAAAATATGCTGTGTAATACCGGCTATTGTGCTGGGTCTGAAACCTGTATTAGTCTCACTTTGCAAATTACTCAATCCACATGGGAACTTTTTGTGTCTATTTTCAGGCAATATGCTGTGTAATACCGGCTATTGTGCTGTGTCTGAAACCTGTATTAGTCTCCTTTGTAAATTATTCAATCCACGTGGGAACTTTTTGTGCCTATTTTCAGGGTTTCTTGTTGATTATAAACCTAAAGGTGTTTTAGTTTCTGATGAGCGGGCTTTAGAGCCTCTAAATTTCAAAAACACATTGCAACTGCTGTTTTCTGCATTAGTTTGTCATCATGTATTCAGGTTGATTTCTCTCTTTTTTTTTTTTTGACTGACAGGTTATAAATTATGGAAACAGTATTTCTCTCTTTTTTTTTTTTTTTTGACTGACAGGCTATAAATTATGGAAACAGGATAAATAAAAACTGTGCATCAGGAACATTCTGAGCAAGCAATCAGAGCAGTTTGGTTTTTTGTTTGTTTTGTTTTCTTGAAGTATTGGATGTTGACCTTGGAGATACTCAAAACCTGACTGGATGTGTCCCCGAGTAACCTGTGGTGGGTGACTCTGTGCTGAGCTGGGGGGTCAGACTGGGTCATCTTGGGGATCCCTTTCAGCCTCAACCACCCTCTATTTCCTTTGAGTAGCTTTACGTATGCATACACATATGCATATAGATGTCCATAAATATATATATGTATAGATGTCTGTAAAACTTGATGTAAATTGTTGGGGGTTTTTTGTTCAGTTTTCATTTTAACTTACGACAGGGACAGACACTCAACTAGAAGAACTGGTAAAAAACAGGAAAAGCTAATGCTTTAAAAATTTTATTCTCTACTGATTCCCAATGGTAGGAAATGAATCAAAGAACATTTTTGTCAATAATAAAATTTAGCTTTCTTACATGCTTCTTGGCAGTGCTTTCACTCCTCCATTAAATAATTTATAATAAAAAGTCAGCAAGATTTTACGATAACTTTGGGATAATTTAGATCAGAAGAAACCTCCGGAGGTCATCAGGTCCAACCCTTTTCCAAAGCAAGATGAGCCTTGGGGTTAGGAGCAACCTGGAAGTGAGAGCCAGTTGCTTGGGGGCTTTTCTGCTCAGCTTTGGAGTAGTAGGGAGGAGGATGGTGCCACAGGGTCCTGGGCAGCCGGCTCCCCAGTTTGGCCACCTGCCTGCAGATGGTCTATAACACTTCAGGTGGAGGGAGGTCATCCTCCCTCTCTACTCTGCCTTGATGAGGCCACATCTGGAGTACTGTGTCCAGTTCTGGGACCCCCAGTTCAAGAAGGACAGGGAACTGCTGGAAAGAGTCCAGCGGAGGCTACAAAGATGATAAAGGGAATGGAGCATCTCTCTTATGAGGAAAGGCTGAGATGCCCATGTCTGTTCAGTCTGGAGAAGAGAAAACTGAGAGGGGACCTCATCAATGCTTAGAAATATCTAAAGGGCAGGTGTCAAGAGGATGGGGCCAGACTCTTCTCAGTGGTGCCCAGCAACACGACAAGGGGCAACGGGCACAAACTGGAACACGGAAAATTCTATCTGACCATAAGGAAAAACATCTTTACTTTGAGGGTGGCAGAGCATTGCTAGAGGCTGCTCAGAGAGGTGGTGAAGTCTCCATGTCTGGAGACGTTCAAAACCCACCTGAACACGTTCCTGTGCAACCTGCTCTAGGTGGACCTGCTTTGGCAGGGGGGTTGGACTAGATGATCTCCAGAGGTCCCTTCCAACCCCATTACCATTCTGTGATCTCTTCAGCTTGCACATCAGCCATGTCCATGCTCCTTCTGCAGGGTGTTGGGGAGGGAGGACTATGGGTGCTGTTAGCTTAGGGATAAATTCTGAGGGGGCTTGGATTTTTGAGGAGATGGATGGTCAGGTTTGAACCTACAGATCTTTTATTGATCCACAGGATAGGTAACTTGCTGGGGGTTTTTCTCAAATATGTTTAGTTGCAGATGGGGAGACTAATGACGGGGCAGTAGTACCATGAAGTGCAGCTCTGTATGAACAAGTGGGGCAGAGTGCTTCTCCTCGATGTGTTGTGTGCTCCTTCCTAATGTGTTTCTCCTTCATCAGAGGAGACCAAAAGTTGGGTCAGTCGTTTCTCCCTGACATCCAGGTGCTGCTGCTTTTACACAACCTGGCATGGAGCATACCCAGAGCCACTGGTGTCTGTCTGAGGCAGAGGGTCTGTAGGGCTTGGGGTGCCCCTTTTTAAAGGCAGGGAGTCACTGAAATGGCCAGGAGCCACAGTTCCCAGTGAGTTCCCACAGGGTTGGCAAAATGTCCATAAGGATGGTAGGTGGTGTCCTAAATAGAGTATCCATTCATTGCAGCTCCTGGTGTTTACTGAAAGAAACTGGTGTGGTGAAATGATATTTATAATGTTAAGGTGTGCTATTTGTGTTAAATTCCTACTTTCTTTCTTTTGGTGGTTGCTGTATTTTGTCTATATTGTTAGAAATGAGTGTGTTGGAGCTGCACATGCAGTAAGTTGGCATGTATTGGGCTTTCTGATTTCTTTTGGTGGTGTTGTATACTCTCAGGCAAAGTCTGTTGGTCCAGGGACCAAAAAAAAAAAAAGATTGGGATAATGTTAACAAGAATAAGGGTCTTCTTCCTTGTATCTTCCAATCAAGAAGTCATTGTTAACATCCTTGTTTTGCACATTATCTACCCAATTCTGTATATGTGTGTGTGTGTGTATATATATATATATGCACACGTGTATGTTTGTACTTGTCATAAACACGAAGCAAAGCTGATACCTGAATTTAGTCCAAGTAATTGATAAGTTTAGGATACAGTTTTAATAATGATGCTATGGTACAGAGGGTGACCTCGGAAAAACCTTCACTATATTTCAGCAGATACCCAGGTTATCTATCATTTAATCAGTATCTTCCTGTGAGCTCATAAAGCACACAGTTGATTAAAAATGTTGTTACTAGACAGGTTTATGGAAACACTCATGCAATTGCCTGTGCTGTTGATGTCTGTTCTTAATTTCAACTTGCCTACCTAACAGTAGAATTCATACCATCCTCTTACCCTCCCGTTTTTAGTTTTTATGTTGTTTAAAACTCTGGAATGTTCTTGCTTATTTTCAGATCTCATCAGAAAACTAGCACAGCAGAAGTTTGGAAATACACAGGGCGATTATCAAAAGGTAAATTGTCTATGTGTATCTGCATAAAGTATTGAAAACAATTACTTTGAAATTCAGTTTTCTTTCTAAAATAGGAGATAGTATTTTAAAGTTATAACAACTGGATGCAAGAATGAAATTTGTGAATGATGTGTATGATGGTTTCATGCAAAACTTGGGACCAAAACCTTTCAAAAAATGTTACAAAGAAATTTTCATAAGTCACTGTAAAGAAGCTACATATAGTTAAGGCTCTCATCAATTCCAGCTGTAATGTGATTGTGGTGTCTTGCACAAAGATTGAAGGCTCTTTGTATTTACAAAGACTGCTTTTATTTAAAAACACTTTGAACCATTAGTGCTCAGCTCACGTTAACTTTAGCTATTGTCCACAAAAAGCTGAATTTATGTGCTTGGTCTGGTGCCTTTGTAAAATGAATTTTCCATAGCCTGCTTATAAAGTACATTTTAATTTACGTAGTGTGCTGATCACATCAAGGATATTTTCCATTCTCTCTTTAGGTGGCTGATTATCCTGAAATTCATAGGGTACTTGGTAGCAAGAGAGGATAGAATGAGAAGTGGGTCTTATTTTAGGGTATTCTCAGGGACAGTACCCCATCTTTGAGGCAATGTCACAGGTTGAGTGCAGTAGGAACTTTGACCAGGCCCACACCATGGACACGTTACTTCGTGTAAGCTACTTGCTGGCAGCCCCTGCCATGTGGTGTACCTACCAGGAAGATGAGTATGGAAGTTGGCATGAAGGTGCTGAGCTATTGCCTTCAGTCAGGATGACCTGAATGATCTTGAGATGTGAAGGGGGAAAGCCTTGTGCTTCCTTGAGTTCCTGAACAACGAAGCTATCTCTCCGGTAGCTTGATAACTTCTGCAGGGCATCCGAGTGTGTGAGTATTGACATGGTGGTGCATCAAGCGACATGTGCTGATCCCATGTGCCTGGTGGGGCTCTGAGAGAGCGGTGCATCACAGATTGTGCCTGCATACCCGGGGAGGAGCCTAGGGTGGACTTGGTTGGCAGAGGTTTTGGAACAAAACCATGAGACCATGGGTGGTATGCAGAAGTGCAAGTATTTAGTAACTGCTGTGCAAGTCATGAGATATTTGAGACTGATGACAGCTGTGTAGTAGAGACACTTGTTAAGATACTGTTTGGTTATAGGGTGGAAAATACAATATTAGGTGTGCTTAGGAAGTAAAACAGATAGAGGCCATTTATAAGTCCTTATTTTGACCTGAATACAATGCAAAACTTTAAAACAAATTTGGAAAAGGAAAATCTGTCAAGACAACTAGAGTCCCTCAAAAGACAGAAGCATCAATGAGAGAGGTAGCTGTGAAGAGGCCAGCGTGGCTGTAGATGTGCTCCTGGAGGAGATTCCAGTGGGAACAGGGAAGTGTGAATGTCACTGAAGGGTGCGGGTAAGTAGTCAAAAGTGTTGCCTGAGGTTTTGATCACTCAGATTTAGGGAGAATGAACTTGGATGGGTGCAGCAAGTGTGTATGAGGATGATCTGGGAAAACACACAGGTCTTCAGAGGAGACTGGAAGAGTTTGCTTAGCTTAGCAAAATAATTGATAATTGATTAGTCCTTACAAGTATGTATGGAGAGGAAAGACCAGGCGTAAAAAACTGCTAATTGGGCAAAAGATGGTGCTACCACAGAAGCAAAGGGGCAGCAATGGGCCAAGTGTACATCCATGTAAGGCTTAGTAGCTCACCGAGCGTTGGGAACACTCCTTCAGTCGCGAGAACAGGAAATTTGGTTCTGGTATTTATCCTGTTAAATTTCTACTGTTGTTTCTCTGTATCCTTTTTATTTTATTTTTTAATTTTTTTCAAACCTATTTGTAGAATGTGTTAGTGACCCAGGAGGCCCTTCTGGCTTCTGTGCCGTGTTCCCTGTGTTCCCAGTTGGACTCCAACCATTGACGTTGTCCCCATCCCCTGTCAGGGACAGCAATCTGCCGGGCCAGCCCTACACGGCTGCTGTCCCTGCTCAGGGGGAGCCAGTTCCTTGCTTTACTTCTGCTTGGAGATGGGCTTGCTTAAAACACTAAAAATCATACTTGGTACCAGATTTTTAAGGGAGGGTATGCATTTGTTTTCCTTCCATTGGAAGTATAGTTCCAAATATGATTTTGAACTTTTTAAGCATATTGTACAGTAGAAATTTCATGAAGATGTGCGTGGTGCTTAAAAAAAAATTCCAAAAACTTAAAAATATTTCTGATTCTCACACGTCTGACTTTGGGTTGAAGGATCTTGCTGTCTTTAGCTTGTCCACTTCCCTTTTCTCTTCTACTTATGAGGAAGGGGAAGGTGTTATCAACTGTGAACTTGTCATACCGGGATAAAGGGGCTACAGGAGAGATGGGGAGGGACTCTTGATCAGGGAGTGGAGCAATAGGATGAGGGGTGATGGTTTTAAACTGAAAGAGGAGAGATTTAGATTAGATACTGGGAAGAAATTCTTTCCTGTGAGGGTGGTGAGACACTGGACCAGGTTGCCCAGAGAAGCTGTGGCTGCCCCATCCCTGGAGGGGTTCAAGGCCAGGCTGGATGGGGCTTTGAGCCACCTGGTCTGGTGGGAGGTGTTGGAACTCGATGATCTTTAAGGTCCCTTCCAACCCAAACCGTTCTGTGATTCTAAATACAAGAAATTCTATTTCCACTGTGGAAACAAAGGGGAAGTTGGGTTCTTCTGGAATTCCTGCCATTGAATATTTAGTTTTTTTCTGAAATTACAGATAAGAAATCAGTTAAGAACCTGATAAATAGACGTCTTCAGTCTTTCTTGAATGCCTTTTCTTTTTTACTTTTTAACTAATTATGTAGAGGTTTATTTCAAATTATGCAAAGTGAGGGCGAATTTTTTATATAGTGTTAAGGTCCCAAAACTACTACTAAAACTGCTGCTTTTATGCCAAAATTAGCATTGAAAAAGTTAGTCAAGGATATCGTAGGTCAGTTATGACAGGTGGAATTTGTGAATAAATCGCTAAACCATAAAGTAATGTAATCTCTGGCCCTCTAATCAGTGAGATGTGTTAGGGATTACATGAAACAGATGCTCAGTGTAGAAATAACTGGTCTGTTATTGTTTTAAGGTGGAAATATTTGTTGGACAAATCCTAAATTCCTCTCATTTACCAAGGAAACCAAAAATTATCTGCTATGTATTTTACTGTAAATAATTTTTCATAATTATTTAATGTTGCTTGTATGCATTGTTTTACTTTAGTTGCTTTTTATTATTGTTTCTGTGTTGTTACTTGTTTTGGTCATGGTTAATTATTCATTATTCACGTGATTTGTTTTTGTGCATGCTGCCTGTGCATTATACACATTCTCCATTTGTTTTGACTTCCACAGCCAGAAAATGTTGTCCTCACTCTTCAGGTAATGTCTTATGGTAGATGTACAGCTTTGAAAAGCAACTAACCATGTCTGTATGCACTACGTCTATTAAAATGTCCATAATTATTTTTCATGTTATTTAAAATGTGTTTTTCCATCTAACCTATTTTAAAATGTATGCTATCAAATAATTTCTGAAGCATTCAGCTCACTTAAAAAATGATAATTCTTTTGCAAATTCTAGCCAAGTTCTTCTTGCAGGCACCTAGTTTCAGGAGGGACAACAGCTTTTAACCAGCGGTTAATAATAATAAAATAGGTTTCATCCTAGAATTGGTAATTAGGTCAGAAATTTGCAACTCTGCTGCTGGTGGTGGTTGCTGTATTTGGATCAGCTGGTAATTAGGGACCGTGAGGAAGGGCATCAGCAAAGCTGGAAGTGGAGCATGATTGATAGCTCGTGAGAAATTGTAGCTCGTTCTGCAGGACAATACAGGCTGCCTCAATTTCCTCCTTTTACTGCCAAGCCCCCCTGGCGCTGGCGGATTAGTGGAACAGAGGAGGACTCAGAGTACTAGCGTGAGAATTAGCTCTCCTAAAATTGGGAAGGGAAAGGAAAGGAGAGAAGAGATTTTTTTTGTTTGTTTTTTCAGGGAGGAAAGACCCACCGGGGCATGGCATCACCTCTGGGTGCCCACACCTGCCCCATCCCCATCGGGATGTGTTGGCTCGTGTGGGCAAGCCAGGCAAACAGGGTGGCCAGCTCGTGGCTTGTCCCCTGGAAGCCACATCACATTGTGTGGGGCTGTGCCAGGTCCCTGGGGCGCTCGCACCGCTTCCAGCCTAAAAACTAGCCAGGGGGTATTGCATTGCATCGTTCCCTTTCACTCCTTCCAGCTTTTGAAAGCGTCCTTTGAGTTGCTGCTGCTTTGCCATTTGGCAGCAGAACAAATATCTTTACCTGAGAGAGTTGAAATCCACTCCTTCACGTTGTCCAGTCCCTAAGCAGCTTTAACTTCAGCAGCAGAACAAATATCTTTACCTGAGAGAGCTTGAAATCCTCTCCTTCGTGTTGTCCAGTCCCTAAGCAGCTGTAACTTCTGCAGTTTGGGGAAACCTCTGCCGTTGGCAGTCCATCTTCCAGCAAAGTCCTTCCCTTTGCACTTCATACAAATCTTTACACTCACAACTGATTAAAAAAGGAGAACAAGCCAAGTGTGTCCCCCCCCACCAGCCCTAGATGAAGTGCAGATCTAGCTCAGCCTTGCTGGCATTTGGGGAGCCTTTTTTGGAAACAGATGTGGGAAACAGTAAATATGTGGTCCGGGGAATCAAATGTGTTCATTTTATAACCTATTTCAATTGCCTTGATGCACATTAGTTTCTTGTGAGCGTATTTCTCTCTTAGCACTCACTCCTGTAGTTTGCCTGGCTAATATTCTAGCTAAATAACTCTTAGCTCTCAGTATCTACAATGTTATGTATCTTTTTGTTAGAAAAATTGTCAATTACTGACAAAATGCACCAAGTCCGTAACCTCGGTAACTTAGTAGATGGTTTAGTCTGTAGTTTGCTTTTTAATTATTTGCTCTATATTGATTGCAGTTACTGTGTGATATCTGCTATTACCACTATTTTTGTCTGAATTACAGGCCATCTACTATGAAATCGGTTTTATAGTCTCCGCAGCCTTGGGATTGCTATTTATTTTGTTACTGCCTCTTGTGGGACTTTGCTTCTGTATGTGTCGTTGCTGTGACAACTGTGGTGGGGAAATGCATCAAAGACAGAAGAAAAATGCTGACTGTCAGAGGAGCTGTTTTGCAACATTTCTTTTTGTTGCTTCTTTAATAATAAGGCAAGTGTAATAAAGAGAACAATATGAAGCTTGGTATAGCACTAATTTTGCAGTGTCATAAGACAAATAATGTTTCTGTATTAGCCTACAGGTGCAGAAATGATTTTATTAGACTAATATTACTGCTTTTTTAAAGAAAATGTGACTGCATCATAAAAATGCTGCTACCGTTGTTGTCCACAGGTCATTATGTACTCGAGAAGAATGTAGGTGTGAAACAAAAAAAAAACTAAGCATGAGTTTGGCAAATGAAGTTTTTGTCAGTCTTTAAATGGCAATTGTAGGATGTTCTGTTAAACTTAGGAACATACAATAACTGTGTCCTATGTTTAATTACTGGCTATACAGAACTTGAGGTACAACATACTGCTTTGCTCCTGGTAGTGTAGGAGTGGTGAGAAAAGCTATTGTGTGACCCTCTTTGGCTTTTTTTGGGGCACTGGGTTGTTTAATCCATGCATGCACTCACTGTATAATCCTGGAGTTTGAAGACATTTTAGCTCTATTAGTGTTAGGAGCATTCTCCTGCTCTATGCCAGGTGTATAAAGGGCGATGAGGGACTGCAATCCAGACTTCTCTTTTCCCTGTAGATGCTTTCAAAAGACATTGTTTGCTTTCTGTTTTTTTTATTTTCCTTCAACTTCTTCATATTTTCACCTGCCTACTATCCTTATTTTGTGGTTATATTAAAAAAAAATTAAATCTGTACTTTGTGACTGTTCAGTTAAGGGGATTTACTTTGTCTCCTCACTGTAATCTAGGATATAAAGGGCGATGAGGGACTGCAATCCAGACTTCTCTTTTCCCTGTAGATGCTTTCAAAAGACATTGTTTGCTTTCTGTTTTTTTATTTTCCTTCAACTTCTTCATATTTTCACCTGCCTACTACCCTTATTTTGTGGTTATATTTAAAAAAAAATAAATCTGTACTTTGTGACTGTTCAGTTAAGGGGATTTACTTTGTCACTTCACTGTAATCTAGACTTTTTTTTTCTTTTTACTACTGTTTGTCACGACAAACTGAGAGCTTGCCTTTGCTCAGATGGACAGCACAGTGATATCAGGTATGGGAGCACGCTCTCTTCTCCCAGGCATCACTAACATGACACTTAAATATTCTGAAGGGCCAGAAAGCTGAATGGTATTGTAGGGGAGAGGTGCATCCCTGCCGTGCTGACAGGACAAAAGTTCTTCAGAGTACAGTGGTGCCTCAAAGAAAAAGAGGTATTAAATTGCCTCTCAGCATGCCAAAGCTGAAGGTAGCTCGCAGAGCTTGCCAGCTCTCTTTACACCGCGTTGCAGGACGCTGCGTTCTGGTTATAATGGCTGAGGAATGTTGCCCGTCGGCAGAGAAATGAGAAGATCATCCCTCTTGTTGGTCTCTTCAACTTGTGCTTTTGCTGCCAGCTATTCTGGTGGCATTAAACATACCCAGCATCAGCAAATGCTTCTTCCTGGCTCACGTCTGGGAGATCAGTGATTCTTAGTAACGTGCTTTCCAGGACTAGGGAAACTGCCTCTTTTCTGTATCTCTTTTTTTTTTTTTTTTTTTTTTTTTTTTCTTTCCCCTTTTGTATAAGACATCAGGAGTATCAGATGCTTGCCCTAAGGAAGGAGTTGGCCTGAGCTCTGTCTGCAGGTTTCCACAGGTGGAGATAATCTCATATGGCTCAGTCTCTAATGCTGGGGGTGCTGCGCAAGGCAAGGCAGGACTTTACGGGGCTAATGCTGCTGACCCCTGCCTGACGCAGTGCTCAGCTCTCCAGGACGCCTCCGCAGGACTCTCCTGCCCTTCCTGGATCATCTTTCCCCAGGGAAGGCAGGATGTCATGCCTGGATCTGTTTAAGCCCACGTCAGCTTGTTTACTGTTCAGCTGAAACACAAAAATATGGTGTTATTGGTAGCCCAATTGGTATTGCCCCAACAAAAAAAAAAAACCAGAGAAAGCCTGAGATTTACTTAAAACTGTTTCTCTGTTTCTTACACTGTGCTCAGACTTGTGGTTTTATTCTCTACTTTTCCCCCAAGTTCCCATGCAACTTCAGCTTGGTGGAAGGTGTACCTGGAGAGGTTCTTCTCAAACCCACACATCTCAAGGACTTCCCAAACCCACATATCTCAAGTTTCTTACACTTGTGCTTAGACTTGTGGTTTTACTTTTCCCCCCAAGTTCCCATACAGCTTCAGCTTAGGTGGAAGGTGTACCTGGAGAGGTTCTTCCCAAACCCACACATCTCAAGGACTTCCCAAACCCACATATCTCAAGTTTCTTACACTTGTGCTTAGACTTGTGGTTTTACTTTTCCCCCCAAGTTCCCATACAGCTTCAGCTTAGGTGGAAGGTGTACCTGGAGAGGTTCTTCCCAAACCCACACATCTCAAGGACTTCCCAAACCCACATATCTCAAGTGCCACAGCTGCATACATAAAGCTGTGACAATAACCAGAAGAGTTTAGTCCTGTGCAAGTAAAGCGCTTGTAGCTACTTGCAGACAGAGCCAAAAGAACAGAAATTCGAATGATCTCTGCTGGTACAAGGTTACATCAAGATGTGCCATCAAATCGCTAAGGAGGGTCCTCACGTTGTTTGAGTATAGTTTAAAGTTCATGCAGTGCTGGGGGCATCTCTTAGGAGTATAGGTCTCCCAAACCTTTTTCCAGGTGACTGGAGTGCCATAGACTCCTTCACCAAGTGCTGTGCCACTTCAGAAGATGTATTTAGCAAGGCACACAGCCATCACAGTACCCTGAACCCACATCTCTGCCAGTGGAGCTTTGGAGCTCTGCAGCAGAACGTGTGTGTGGAGGGAACGGGAAGGATTTCTAAGGTATAGACTTCTTCAGGAGATACCATCTAAGTGTATGTTCTGCATCTTCTCTCCATCTCTCTTGCAACGCCAGCCTTTCTGGGATTCTCTCAGTCAATGGATCAGAACTTTAACAAGCAGGAAACATGAACCATTTTTATTTAGTTAGTTAGTTAAATTCATTTTTTCAGTCCATGGTATGGACTTCGATGGGTCTCAGCTGGGAAAGACAGGTCACAGGCATGGTAGAGTGGGGGAAAGACAGGGAACACAGAGCTTGCAGTAGATCATGTGTACGTACAGGCAACAACTCTTGAAAACTCCAGTAACGGGGGATGGTTTTTCTGTGTGTCGAGCATGCAAGTTCACACTGACATATGTACGCTGGTAATGCAGATTTGAGATTTCAGCTAGTAGATTTTACTCATGAGGGACATAATTTCTTCTCACTTTTCCACTGATACAGTGCTCTAGTAATTAGGGTGAAGTTTACTGGAGTAATATGTAAATGAAAGACAAAGATGACAGATTTTTTTTTTATTAAAAAAAAAAATTCCCTACCTACATGTGCTTTCTGAAGATGAGGTACACGTGAGAAGTCTGCTTTCCTCCAGGAGAGATATAAAAAGTAAATCAGAAGTCTCGTGAAGATGTACACAATTGTTTATTTTAAAATGAATAAGCCTTAAGTGTGTCATTTCCAGTAGATGCATTTTGTGTTTTATATATTTCTTTTGGTAGATTGACTCAGAAATACATGTAGTATTTTGGTAGTTCACAGGTTTTATACAAGACAGTTGTCGTACAAAGGAAGGGTGTAAAAATAGTCTGTCCAATAGGTAGCTGAGTAGGTTTGATATTCCAAATTTGTCATTAAAGCAGCAATGTGCTTTTCTTGAAAGGTTAACTGGGAGTTTAGGGACACAGAGCTGCTGTTTCATTTTATTTCCTAGTCATCTGCAAGCTTAGACAAACACGTTTTCTCTGTGAAAGAAATGTGATTTCATTAATTCCTCTACATCGTAAAGACAAGGGAGGGACACTGGATTTTTAAGGAAGCATACATTGCAGTTCCAAATGTAATACTGGCAATAGAAAGTGTCCTGGCTATTAGATAGAAAAATTCATAGTCAGTTTTCTGTCCTTCCAAGAAAGCTTGTGTTATCCACAGCTTCAAGAAGGAACTTGGGTTGTTCTGTATGAAGCTGGAGAAAACCAAGTGTGGAGAAAGGGAATGGTACTTGGTACCTTGGCGAGTACCTCATGCAGCCCTCGTGGAAGCCCTCTTGGCTTTGTGAGGTTCGTAGTGCTTGTTGTTCAGAAACCTGGGAACCAACATAATCTGCAAGAATTGGTGAAAAAGTTGGTACAGAAATCTCTAGCCCATTATTTTCTGAAGTTCATTAGCTAGTTGTGAGGAAGGTGGCCTTTCCCCAATATGTGCATCCATCCAGGGTTTCTGTTCTGCGACTTGAAATTTTTTGCAAGCCCAGCTGAAGGAAAAACTTGGATCCCCCCCCTGCAAGTTGATTAGTAGCATTTATAGCTGTCTGTGAAACCTGACAAGAAATTGAGTGTGGAATATCTGACTCCTGGAGAGACTGTTTAAACAGTTCTCTAATCTGTTGCAGAAAAGGCTTGTCCTTGTTAGTCCTGCTTTATGCCTCTCTCCTTGTAGCTGCTCATTGAATGTTGACTCAAGGCTCAGTTATGCAATAAATAGATTTTTCCTCACTCACGCTGTGTATTTGTTTAGTTACATTTCAGAGTGTAGTGGCAATTGTTCCGAGTGCCTTGTCTGCTTCAAGCATCTCCGCTATCTTGTTTCCTCCCACTCCTTCCATTTAGGAGACTGAAGAGAAAAATGATCGTGCTCAAATGTTACAGAAGTAGTGTTTTGTTAGCTTCCAGTTGACCTCTCTGCTCTGTGAGCATAACATGGAAAGGACATAAAAATGATGGCTGTTCAAAGAACAAGGATGTTGTTATAAACTCCGGACCCCAGACTGATGTACAAATGTTTACTTTTCCTGGTAGTGTCAGATAGCTTGTCTTCTGATTTAAAAAAAAAAAAAGCTTTAAAAACAATTACTGTCACTGTAGAGTGAAAAGAAATAATATACTGTGTGTGAAACTGCTGAAAACTTCTTCCTTCTGCTTATGTTGAAAGTTACTCAGTTTTTTTGGTATTTTTTATGCATTCTGAGTTCTTGTTCCATGAGTGGTAGCTGATGTTAATGGCTGCTTGAGCGTTGGTCATAGTGGAAATAAGACTATAGCATTTGCTGTTAGTTAAATAAGTAGTAAGATAAATATTGGTGTCCCTTTGTTCATTAGTGACTGCTGGGAAGGTAGTTAATAGCCAGTCTTAAAGATGTAGCTGTGAAACTTTGGGTAGAGAAGCAACCTCTTTATGTTAAATTCTGTCATCCTGTTCTGATTTTTTATTTTTTTTCTTTTTTGGATATTGAGAAAAATGTTAGTGAAGCATTCCTAACACACCAGCACCTGTGGTGTGTAGTCTTGCCATCTCTCCCTGTATCATGCTATTTGTCAGAGCAGCAAAAATTCTCCTAGTTGAGACCAGTTTTACTGGGAGAACAAGCCTTTACCTTGTTTGGGAAAGTTAAAACAGGAAAAGCAAAATAAAGCTGAAGGCTTCATTTTGGATCACTGATAAGAGGAGATGAGCATCATCAAGGTGTTTGCTCCTGGTCTTGCCAGGGTATGCTGGCCAGGATATGCAAATCATGTTATTTTAGGTACCTGTTGGCTCTCCACTGTCTTATTTCTCATTTATGTGGCTGGATTATGGCTTCCTTTGAAAATACATTCTTTGGAGCAAGAATTGTAGTTGCCATCCACGTCCCATCCAGGAATTCCATGTAGCTGACTTGACTCCAGCCACTGGGGAATGGTTTTTTTTCCCCTTGGGGATGTGTCGTGCCTGTGTAGGGTGGATCTGTGCTGTCTATACCTGCTAAATCTGTGGAGAGTTAACGCTTAACCCATCCAGTGGGTTTGTAGCCAGCATGCCTTTGAGCTCTGGTGGTTACTCTTCATTTTTCTGGTGCTTGTCTAAAAGATTAGCTGTTCCGAACGCAAGATGTTTAAACCCAAAAAGTCATCTTTCTGTTTAAGTCTATTTTACACCTAAGCTAAACAACAAGCTGAGGATGATGAGAGAGGTTTTGAAGCCTCCCATGGGACTTCTAATTGCCTTTTTACTTACTGTTTGTGCAGATCTGCCAGGCTGTAATTAGAGTTTTACAGTGGGGAATGATCAAATAGAAAACGATCAGCAGTGCTGACTGCAAGCCTAGCTCACTTTTCACCTTTTATTTTACTATCAGGAAATGCTTATATATTATTTTAGCGTTAATAAGGACTATTCTTGTTCCTTCAAAAGATCTATGCAATTATGTAAATAAATTGGGCCATTATGAGTACATGTTGCTCAAGTTTTCAAATGTAAGATATACTTGTTACAGTTATTTTATGAGCATTTGCTTGTAGCTGTGTCAAGGGTAATGATACTTGTAAAAGATCCTAATATTTCAAAGTCTCATACAATTTACCTAGGCTATATACGTTTTCTGGCAGTATCAATGCAAATGGATAGGTAGCTGTACGTTCATAACATCTGAAGATTTCTGAGTGAACATTGCTTTTTTCCTTCTTTTTTTGAATTGGTGGTACAATATTGGCCCTTATGGCTAATTCCTCTGCTCCGCCTCGTGGTGCTGGGAGAACTTGTAGTAAGAAAAAAAGAGAGTGTATCTTTATAAAGACCTTCATTTTGATAATGTTGACTTTTTATTGTTGTAGTTTTTTGGTTCTGTTTTACGTCAGAATGGGCATTTACAGTAATAAAGAAATATCTGTTATCTGTATTTTTTGTAGTGTTGGAGTACTCTGTGCATATGCTGCCAACCAGCATTTAACTAACCAAGTCCGAGGAGCAAAGAAACTGGTTAACAGTAACTTTAAAGATCTGAAAGTTTTCCTTAACGACACTCCAGCGGTAAAGAATTTTTTGTTTATGGGGAACGGGGTGGGAGGGAAGAGGTGGAAGTAAGAAGTATTGCAGAAAATAACTGTTTCTTTCTATTTGGTATAAATCGCACCTACTGTATTTTGTTTATTCTTTGTGTGTCAGTCCTACGAAGTAGAATAAATGATGCAAGGTAAGACATTTTCACACTGCAGTAGATGTTTGGGAGTTATCCTGATGGATCTGTGTTCTTTGAGCAACTTTTGAGCTGGGAGCATGCTGCAATGATGCTTGCAGGCCTTTTCCTCCTACTGAACTAGTGTAGATCTCTAGGAGAAGGTGAATTGTTTCGAAAAAAAGTGTTTTTAAAAGGAATACATATTAAAAAATGATATTACATGAAGACTTGGATTCCTTGTTGCAGTTTCCTGTTTCCTTGTATTTTGAACTTAACTTGTATGCGCTCTGGGAGTGAGCTACAATAACTTCCTTTCCAGCATTATTTTTAATTTTTTTTTTTTTCTTTAAATGAGTGTCATACTGTGTCACACTGAACGGAAAAGATTCTCTCCACTTTCAGACTTTCCTTAAAGTATCAAAAGCAGTCCTCTCTATGTGTTTATTTTGATTTGAAAGAAAAAAGGACGCTAGCAAGGAAGACTTGCAAACTTTCCCATGTACAAATTTCAGTTCTTTATGGATTAGGTGGGGGGGGAAAGTCCAACAGTCCTATTATCTTGGCTTTCACTAGTTTTCATAGAATCATAAAGTTGCCTTGGTTGGAAGGGACCTTTCAGATCACCTAGTCCAACCATCAACATAACACTGACAAAAGGCATCACTAAACCAATCTCCAAGCACTATGTCTACCCGTCTTTTTAGTTAATTTAACTTAATCTGTTTTACTTGCACGTGACTGATAAGTTGGGAATAGGTGGAGTTGACACAATTATGTGGGATCCACGAGCGTGGTGACATCCCAGTCATGGTGACTCTGGGCTCCTATAACCGACGAGCTGTTTTTCTGCCAGCAGAAGTGTAGGAGAACAGGATGCCATTGAACGTTTCCGTATCCAGAGTTGTTCCCTGTACAATTCTTTATTTCCCCACAGTGTGGTGACAGCCCGGTGATGGAGGTCTATGGCAGGAAGTGGAGGTGGTGCCAACAATCTCTCTTGAAACAGAGTGTTTTTTGTCAGCCTGGAGCTGACGCAGGGCGCAGAAGGATGTAATCCAGTCACATCAGAGACCACCAGACTCCCCTTCGCAGCATGCTGAGTGCTGACAGCTGGAAATGGCAGGGTAGAAAATCCGTTAAGTAGAAGTAACTTAACAAAGAAAAAAAAATAGACACTAGCTAAAAAGATAATAAAACCACCTGAACTCTTTAATTGAAAAGTATCAGGACTTGAACATTTGTGCCAGGGGTTTCTCAAAGTCTCAGTTGGGAAGTAGGTTTTTAGTTTCTTTGCAGGATTGTTAATTTTTCTTTTTTTTTAGATTTGATGATATTTAATGATGCTGTTACCAGATATATCTTCTAAGTCATTTTGACAGACAAGGTGCATGGGTATCATGTACACACACACACACGTGTAAGAGTTTTTTAAGGATAGGAGAAGGACTTCAGCTTCTTAAAAAAGTCATAGAATCCAGCTAATTGGCTCTGAAATCCTAACTGATGTCCTTGACTCATCGGTATGAGGTGTACAGCATGTAAGAGGATTTGTGAAAAGAAGTCACATGTTAAGAGGTCGTGTCGAGAAAGATTTGCAGACTGTTGAGTACTGAGTGATAACACTATTACTTACATGGAATTGCCTTTTGTCTGTGACATTGCTGGAGACAATGCAAAACCTGTCCCCCTGCAAAATTTGTGTCCTCAGGTTAGCCTCAGAAGATAAAACAAACAGAAATATACCTACATCCTTCTTAGTAGGAAACTCAATTTTTTTCCCTCCTATTTTTAGTAAAAGGAGGTCTGCCTCATATTTATCATTTAATTATGTCCACTGCTGTATGATCGATAGGTTGGTTTGACGATGTTTTTTTTTCTCTGTTATTTTTTCTTTATTCCATGGAAAGTTTGAGATTGCCAGTCAGATACGCATTGGTACTCATTTGAGTCACGTTTAAAATTGTAACCCCATTTGTCGAGTGTGTTAACCTTTAACTCAATAGGAGTAGGATTCATAATGCATTATTTTAAACATACAGAAATCAATTGAGGTTATTTAATGTCTTTTCAAAATCAGTACAGCAAGATTTCCACTTGGGATGGTTCTTTGATAGCCTTTTGTCCAAACCTGGGATCTGGTGATAACTAAGTTGCTGCTGCTTGTTCTGGAGTCTTGGTAGAGTCCAAGTTGTGACCTGGCCAGATCCCTCCGGGGGCAAGGAAAACCCTTTGTGTTAAGATGGAGCAGCCAGCTCCTTTCTGCAGGAGAAGCTTTGAGAAGCTGTGGAGATAAAAGCCCATCTGGTTGGTGAATTGCTTCCAAATTACCACCCTGTCAACTTGCCACGTATCTCTGCGTAAAGGAGGAGCTAATGCCACTAGAAAATCAAATAATGAAGATGAAAACATGTAAAACCTTATTGGCCTCACCAACTTGAAGCCTTCATAATGCCACAGTTCCTGCTACGTAACACTTTTAAGCTGAATCATTTACCCCACCTATGTTCCAATTAAGCAGATTTCTCAATTAAACACATCTTTTATGACGTGCAGTTCTGCCAAGCAAACTTGTAAAATACTTGCTTAAATGAAAACAGTAGAGCCTCAGGATTCTGGGCGTTCGCACAAATATTTTGATTGTTCCAAAGTGGCAGTTTGTCTCATTATTTAAAAGCATTATTTTTTTCCAGTTATTTTAATAGTTTTTTTTCATCATCTTCTTTTCAGCAAATTGACTACTTGGTGAGCCAGTACAACACAACTAAGGATAAAGCACTCTCTGACCTAAATAGTAAGTACTTTGATTTAAAGGGAGTTAGCGATGTGTATTTAAAGACTTCAATAGGATGATATAAATAGCTTATAATGCAAAGTGAAATTTTATTTGTAAGAATATGGTTTTCAAGCAGAAGTGCTGTTCTTAGTGGTAATTGAGACTAAAACCTGAAATTCTCTTCACATAAAACGTCTTGGAGCAGTTGTAATGCATATTGTGCCTTGAAATAAAAATCTTTTGTTAAATTGCTTATACAATAAGTCAGGCTAATATTTTATTTTCCTTTTTATAGATCAGTAGCCACTAATACTTAATGCTTTTTTAGAATATTATTCCTCGGTTATTAATGGTGGAGCCAAATGTCAAGAAATGAAGTTACTAGCTGTTTTGGTGGTTCCAGCCAGCGAGAGATCTATTTGTTTATTTTTGTTGTTATACCTTTGTCCTCTACTCAGCTACAAGTCTAGGCATAAGCTTATCTTCTTTCTAAAGCTGCTTAAGGTATTTGCCATTTTAGAACAAGCAGTTGAAAAGCAGGAGATAAAACTTGAAATACAACTGCTGCACTTTCTCCTTCAGCGGAGTTACGATGCGAAGCGTCACCTTTTAAAGCTCTCAGTAAACAGAAGCAACAGAACCACTGTTTTTCTTTTTTTAATTTAAGCATCACTTTCCAAAAATCATAATAATAGATAGGGCTGACCATATTCAGTGCAGATTAGAACTCCAGATGCACCGTTAACAGCTGTTAGTAAGTGTGTACGGGTCTGCGTTTGAAGTGAAATACAGAAAGACAAACCCTATTTTAAATAAGATAGTTGCTAGGATCAAACTATGCAACTGTGGCAGCATGCCATTTACCATGAATTGACTTATCGTGCCCAGAATCTGTGCTTCTGTCTAGGTTTAAAACCTATTTTAAAGGTAATTTTCAATGCAGCCAGTTTGGCATAGCCAGGGGTCAGTGTGTCTTGTCTGTATGAGGCAACTAAAGCTCATTGAATGTGGTTGCAAAAGTAATAGTACCTAGTAGTCTTTCTACTTAGTTCTAGGCAGGAACACTCTGGTCTAAAAAGGTGTGTATCATCTTTAAGTCTATAATAATAATAATAAATTGACATCTGCATTTCAAGTACTAGATTGTTGCTTCCCAGGCACTTCAAATAGAATCTCAAATTAAATATTTATTTGTTCTCAGTGCCAATTTAATATATAAGTTACTGGGAACCTAGCCGGATCTGGGATGAGAATGCTCCTCAATAAATGAAGATAGCTTTTATTTTCTTGAAATACCAGAATTAAGTGTGTGACACCTGGGGACAAAAGGATTTCATTGTAAGGGAATCATCAGTAGCGTAAACCTTGAGAAAACTGCAGTTCAGTTTGCCTGCCCTAAAGAGACGCTGAAAAGTGTTTTCTGCTTGATAAAAATTTCCATCCCAAGCCAGACACGACAATGCCGACAGTAATGGATGCTTCTGTACTGTGCTGTATTATTGTCTTATCAAGAGCAAAAAAAACCCTCCAAAAAACCTGTTCACTGTCATCAGGAGAGATGGGGAGGGACTCTGTCAGGGAATGTACTGATAAGATATGGGGTAAGGGTTTTAAACTGAAAGAGGGGAGATTTAGATTAGATACTGCAAAGAAATTCTTTCCTGTGAGGGTGGTGAGACACTGGAACAGGTTGCCCAGAGAAGCTGTGGCTGCCCCATCCCTGGAGGTGTCCATGGCCAGGCTGGATGGGGCTTTGAGCAACCTGGTCTGGTGGGAGGTGTCTGCCCATGGCAGGGGGTTGGAACTACATGATCTATAAGGTCCCTTCCAACTCTAACCAGTCTATGATTCCATGATCTGGAAACGGAGGGGACCCATCAACTACCTAAAGGATGTGTTACATGAAGATGCTTCACCAAAGTCTGCTCGGCCTTTGTCTGTCTGTCTGTCTGAACCAAAGCTTTGTCTCTGTTAGTGGGTGGAGAGATAGGAGGGTGTGTTGGAGGGGGTGACTTTGGGTGGGCATGAGAATCAGTGCTAAATGTCCTGGAGGGGAGGGAGGAGGGCAGGGACCAGCAGACATTGTGCTTAACACGCTTAAGGGATTTCAGCAGAGGTGGCTGGAAGGTCTGATGGGTGACCTTGACATTGCTGGATGCATGAGGAACAGGAGAAAGGGAAAGAGTTCATTTTCTTGTCACTCTTGCACTATGGAAACATAGTGTGTAGCGAGAGAGTGTGCCACAAAATTCCCATCCAGATGTTGAACCTCATTAGAAAAAAAATGTAACTGTTTCCAAAACAGCACTAAATACAATGAAATATATATTTTGGAGTTTGTTGAAATGTTATGTGTCTTTACCTGTATGGTCAAGTGCTATTGAATGTTCTCTGCCATATTTTGATTTACTGCTTTCATTTATAGACCTGTAGCTAGCTAAAGGAGAGCTGTGTTCCTGCGTTATCTTCTGTCATTAAGTTCTAACTGTCAGGCCTTAGAGTAATAGTGTGTAATAGTTCTTTTGCTCTCTTTTCTCCTACAGATGTTGGACCACTGCTTGGAAGCAGAGTTCAAGAACAGCTGGGAAAAGAAGTGCGTCCCGCACTGGATGCGGCTCTGACAATGGCAGGAGGTAAAGATGTACATGTTGTTGTATTAATCTTCTGTTGCCATGGTAAGATGGGCATCACCTTTCTAGTGCACAGCATGGGATGGCTTTGTGCAGTACTGTGATTCAACTTACCATTTTTCTACGTGCCTTGATATTTCTTTTGAACTGGGGATTTCAGATATTTTGAGGTTTATAAATCTGTTTAAAAACTAAGTAAAGATTTATGTGCCAGTCATTGAAGAGAGATGAAATCCAAATTCCCTGCTCCAGGTGGTAGTCCCTTTCCATTGAATATTAGGGAGATGAGGAGAACTGCTTTAAGAGCTGTCCATGGGGCTCTGCAGGTTAGTCTTCACCAGGTGAGGGAATGAACATTCAGTGGCCCTGTCCTATACACTTCCAAGCCTGTTACGAGAGTGATAACCATCATTTCTTGTGTCTCTTGAGTTTAGCATCGCTCATGCTTAGTTCTGTCTCCCATTAAAGAAAATAGCCTTTTATTATTTATTCCATTTAAGGGTTTTTTTTCAGGAATCAGATACAGCTTATAGAGCAATCGGTGAACTGGAGTCACCTTGGATTTTTTTTTACCCATTAATTCTTTCTCATTCACTCGTCATCATTGTCCTTTTTTTTTGCTTTATTTCTCTTATTTGTCTTGAAGTCAAAGTGGAAAGGGCTATCAAAGGTAAAAAATACAATAAAACCTTGTGTTGTGTGAAGTGCACTTTATTTTTGTGACTAGTGTATTTTTAGTTGTATCTGTGTGATTTTTTGTCCACTAAATACCTGTTCAGTGGTTGTTTTTTTGGTTTGGTGTGACTGGGATGAAATCTAAAGCCAGACAGTGTTGAACACTCCGTAATGTTTGCTGATGCAACATGATCTCTTTCCCTTTCATCTTGCAGCCACATAATTTGTGAGTTGGGTTATACCCAAAGTACTGTTTTATGAATATGGTCTTTCTTTTAGTTTCTAATGGCCAAGGGTTAAAGTTCTTTACTGAAATCCCTGGGTAAGGAGAGGAAGGGAAAGAGAAAAGTTGTCAGGGAAGTGGATAGAATCTCAATAAAAGTAACCCGAGCGCATTCATTTGTTTGTAGGAAAACATAAGTGACATCACTTACGTTTTTCTACAAACAAGTGAATTTTTATGTGCAATAAATACATGTTCTGTGTTAGAGGGTTTTTCTGGGAGGGAGGCAGGGCTGTTTAAATCAGTATTGTTAAGACTATCATAGCATTTACACCTGTGCACTTTCTCCCCATATCTGTATCTCTAGACTTGTTTCTAACTTTGTTTTTTTAAAAAAAAACAAAACCAAAACCAATCTTTACATCCTTGCAGCCATCAGAGAAACAAAGGAAGCGCTGGAAAACGTGAGCGTCTCTGTAGAGGTTTTGCAGGAGGGAACAGAGAGGCTTCATTCCAACCTGACGGAAGTTAAAACGCACCTGAGCAACACCCTCAATGATTCCGCCTGCTCTGCGGCTCAGGCTGCCTCCACTTGCAACATCATCAGGAACTCATTAAGCCAACTGAACATCAATGCCAATTTTAGTGGGGTAAGAGGACCTTTTGCAGACTCTTAAGGGTGCGATTGCCTTGAGGAACCCCAGTGGTATCTCTGCAACGCTGTGTGCTGTCACTTTTGAGATAAGTGACCTTCTCTTATTCTGTGTTTCTGGGTAATTCCAGTCTCTGTTTTCGTCTTCTGTGTAGCAGCAGATAAAGTGTGTGTCAAGCAGCTGCATTAAAGTGCTGCTCTGGGCACTGAAATAATCTGCCCACCCCCCAAAAAACCACCACCGAGGTTAAGCTTTGCTTTTGTACAGCAAAGGGTTCAAGGGTGTGCTAGGAAAGATTCTACTGCTACAAATTGTCTAGTTTCTAGTTTCTTTGCCCTCTCTCCTTTCTTTTGAAATATTTAATAAACTAACAAAACTACTACTTTGATTTGACTCGAATACTTTTTGCTTCCTAGTTGCCGGGAGTGAGCTCACAGCTTGCCAAGGTCAACGATGTCCTTAAAATAGACCTTTCTAGTCTGGTTCAAAAGGTAAGTTTCTTGACAGGCTTGTAAACTGTTAATTAATAAACTGGGTTACTTACGTATCTCTTGTTTCCCTTGGCTTTCTCAAGCAGTGTTCTCTTGTTCCCGCCTTATGCAGCCTCATGGTGGATCTCTCTCCTTATTATATCATTGCTTGGCCAAGATTTAATACTTGAAAGTATCAATGTATCCCCAGGATACTGCAGATCAAAAATGTATTGCTAATTGTCTGCTTGAAAGAACAATCCTTAAAAAACAAAAAGGTAGAAACATGGATCTACTCGCATGCTCTATATTTTTTGATTCAAACTAAAGGAAAAAAAATCCATGGTCTCCTAATTAGTTGTGTTGTATTCCTGCTATTTTGAAGTATGTCTTTCAAATTCTGAATTCTTTACGTGCACATTTGATATTAAATCTGGCACAATGGACTTAATGTAATTACTGTTAGTATTTTTGCAAGGCTGTCCACAAAACACCGTTATTTTCTCCTAGGAAAAAAAGTCATAGTTTGAGCAGTTTAACAAAAGGCAGGTTTAGACCCTGCTTTTCCCCTTCTCACTAGAAAAAGCAGTGCAGTGTCTTCAGAGGCAGTTGGGTTTCACTGCTTATAACATGCATTTCATGTTAAGAAAGCACAGAATTGCAAAGAGGAGGTATTTGGTACGTGGTAACTCCTTCCACTAAGTGAGTCTTCATATGTGCCTTCTCAGCTTTGTATGAGGTAGGTCTGGCAGGCAACAGGACTATGAAGTTTGAGATGATTGTGATTGGTGCATATGTATTAACCTGTAGATTTACATTTTTTTTCAAGGACTATCCTGGAGAGCAAACCAAATCTGAAATACACTTGAGTTCCTATTTTGCTTTGACCTTTTCTAATGTGCAGTCATAAAAATGTATTTTTCATACTATTACCACATACATTTTAGTGTGTCTATACTTTTACTCCTTGTATAAACTTAAAAAAAATGGCAAGAATTTTGCAGTGAGAAACTTACTATAGTTTTTCCAACTTTTATTCTTAGGGTTATGCAGCATTTAATGATACTCCAGACTTGGTGGTGAATCAAACCAGGAACATTTTATCAGGTGAGGACAATCTGTCTTTTCACTTTGATTATTTAGTGTTGATATGTTTACATTACTTATTGATGTTTCTGTTTCCTTTTATTGATAATATTTTTTCTGGGCTAGAGATGATTAAACATGGAAACGTCAAACTTAATTATTTTTTTTCTTTAAAAAAAAAACACATAGAAAACAACTGTCTCTTAATGAGGACCCAAAATTAAATCGAAAAATGGGCTGTATGGTATTTTATTGGAGTGGGTTTATTTGTCAGGCTTTTTACTGCTCAAGTACTGAGAAGTCTTAGGATTTATTTGATTGAAAAGCTATTTTTCTTTGACTGATGTGTCTATGGCCTATTTAGGAGTGTGATGTTAAAAAAAACTAAACCTGCCTCATGCTGCATTCAAATGTAGTGGATAGGGAAGGAGAGGTAAAAATATGCCTTAAGGATAATTTAAATGTCTGACTTAATTGTTTTGTGACTTGGGCTTTAAACTGTTACTCTTTGACAGTGCCTGGACACTTGTCATTTGAATAAAATGTAGTAATACCGTATGTATACTAATCTATTTTAATTTTTGTTCTTGCATTGTGGACCTGTTCTGCATATATAAACAGCTGTTCCTTGTAAGTTTTTTGGTTTTTTGTTTTGTTTTTTTTCCTGGGCAAAATGAAACACAGTATGTATTCCAGTGTAGTATACTGTGTGAATTTGCCTAAACCGAGCCAGTTTTCTAAAATTGATGTTATACTTTTTATTAGGAAATCTAGTGCTAATTTATTCATATTCGGTATCTACCTGCTGATAAGTGTAAACACAGGTTATCTTAATTTATCTATTTATAAATTGTTGAGGTTTTGTGTTTATAAAAATGGAGTTTGAGTTACAAATAAAAAAAAATAATATTCTAGTTTTACTAGTTTGTTACCTGGTTGAATTTAGAAGAGTAAACACCAAAACAAGCAGCCAAAAACTTGTCCAGTTGTTTGAGAAAGAGAAGGATGTTGCCTACTACCAAGTAGCAACCTATGGTTCTACATCCTGCTGTTCCAAGTGTGTTCCAAGTGGAAAGAAGGAGAAGAGTCAACAGAAACTGCATTTTACAAATAGACAATACGTATAATAAGTGAATTAATCATGTCTTTGTGTATCTAGATACTGTGCATCTAAACTGTACATATAGGGTAGCATGTTCATTCATAATTTGAGGAAAAAAAAGACTTAAATGATCATTATCTCAAGAGTGTTGCTAACTAATGGGAATGAATTTAAGTAATCTTTTTTAATAAGATTGAAAATCACTAGTATAGGTTCTCAATACCGGCAGTCTAATTTCTTTCACAGTGTTGTATTCCCAAGGGATGGAGTTTAAATAGATTTTGATCTTCTCCTTCGTAAACTTAGTGGCTAATTGTCTTGCTCAGTGTTACCATTTGCAATACTGCACGAAAAGCAAGATTTAAGCTGGCTAGATAGAAAAGTGACACATTCATTATAACGAAAGGAAAGAGAGAACTCTGGCTCGACATCTACATCTTTCATCATTAAACCGAATGCTAAAAATAAAGTCTGCACTGTAAAATGCCATTGTGTTACTTTGAAGCTCAGTGGTTTTGTTGCCTGCTTGTCTCTTCCTCACGCTTGTCTTCATGGCTTGCTCGTTACATGTGGCAAATGGCTTTTAATAGTGTTTCATAAAGCATACGTGGAATGTAAATTTCTTCTATGAATCTGTAATGGTGCAATATGTGTATTCTTTTTAGATATCAAAAACGTGCTGGAATCCATTGGTTCAAATATCACTACCTTCACGAAGGCGCTCCCCGTTCAGAAGATCTTGGCAGATCTGACCATCTATCTTACCCAGAGTGAAGCCTACGTTCAGGATTATTTTCCATTAGTGGAGCAGTACGATTTCTACAGGTACGTGTGGCAAACGAGGTGGGAGTGAAGTGCTGCCTGTTGGTAGCACTTGGTAACATTCTGATGTTCTTTGAAGCCAGTTAAACTTTTAATGACGAGTGCAGTGAAACCAAGGTGCTGTGGGACAACTCTTTGTTACTGGCAGTGTGGTAAAAGCCAAAGCTGTGGTTAATCAGCAACCGGGTGCTGTTCCACTACAGGGCAAGAGCCAGTTCCTGCTCTGCCTTCAGGCCTGTGGCAGGAAGGACAGACGTAGGGCAGTGTCAAAAATGTAATGCACAAAGGAATGGATTGTTTCACAACGCCAGGGCCATTTCTTATTTAGGGCTTGGCTTTGTTGAGTTGCAGGTAAGTTGCGAGGGCATAGGACCAGAGAGGCCTTGAAGGCAATCTCTTTTTATTATCTTTCTCCCACAGAGGAGTAGCAGCACAGATTCTGCTTCACACCTTGTAAATCTTCACACCTCCGTGCTTGTTCCTACTGAGATAGTGCTTTTCCTTGTGAATGCACAGGTACCTTGAGAAAAACATATTCTTCATATTTGAGACCTGTGTGACTCCTACATTTGAGTAATGATCTCATTTTTTTTGAAGCATAAGGCTTTTAATTTCATACCATTTAACTTTGTCCAGTTTTAGTCAGTTCAGTCCTCAAGCTCATCAAGTTCTCCCTGTGTTTTGACACTTCAGTTGGTCCTGTATCAATAATTACTTCTATCTTTGTGTAATAGTCAGTTTCACTGCTACAGAATCAGTGTGCTAGTGGCTTTCATGCAATGTTAAATAAAAGTGTGCAGAAGACTTTAAGAACCTGACTTATAACCTCACCTTTAGCCCATTCCTTACCTGGCAGTTTTTATGGTGAGCCTTAATTTGACAAATTTACCAATGTTTTCTTTGAAGCTCAGATGGCATTTAACCAAATAAATCTATTGCTTCATTCTGCTACAGTATACTTCTGGTAATCTTGTATTTCAGTTTGAAAAAGTGGAGAAACATATCTACATGGCACTTAAATACCCATTCTCATCAAATCTGACATAGTAGTACTTGAAGTACAAATAAAAACATCAAGCCTGTAGTTGTCCAAATGATTTCCCATCCATCCCTTAATTACAGAAGCATTATTTGTAGTTCTCAATAAATATTCTTTTATTAATGTGCCTGTCAGCATTCATGTTTTTCTTTCTCTTTATTGCTTGTGTATATTCATTATGATAAACCTTTCTCTGATTTTTTTTTTTCCGGTTCCTGCTTTCTCTCCACAAAGCTACAGGGAGGAGAAAAGGGAACTTTTAAGCTGGGAGAAGTGGCTGAAGGGAAAAGGAAGAGGAGAGGGTGAAAGGCTAGAATGAGATACAAAATGTGTGAATAAATGGATGTGCTCCAAATACGTGGACAGATAGAACTGTTCTGTGATTTAATTAATAAAAATGAAAGTTCAATTCCTATCCAGGATCTTTCTCCTGATCAAGTTCCATGAACTGCTCCATACATTGAGAGCATTCCAGCACAGACACACAAAGCCTTGGTTTTAGTAGCTTTAAATACAGTTATTTACGTTTGCAACCTAACACACTGTGTGCAAAAGTAGTTAGACTTAGAATAAGAGCGACTACCAACTTCATGACCAGTGGCCAGTCCACATCCATAAATTTATCCTTTGCTTCTTGAATAAATTACCGTTTGAGACTCTGCCTCCTCTGAGTCATTGTTTGCTCTGGTTGGCGCACGTTGACGCTTTGGTACAGTCCACCTGCAGTAACTGGAGTTGGAAACACCTCAGTCCTGTGATGTTTGTTCCCCAACCTTGAGTAGCAGCTGTCTATAAACCAACAGGATTATCTTCTGGACCAAAATACCTGCTAATGTAGGAAAAGCAGTTTTTTCATCGTTAATATTTGTGGCTCAAACAGAACCAAGAGCAGGCCCATTGGGAACACGGTTTTGGCTGATGTGTCCTGCAGGTCTCCAGGGTGTTCTTTGCATGTGAATAACCAAACACTTTGGTTTTTATTCCCTAGGTGGCTGGGTTGTCTCATTCTGTGCTGCGTGCTGGTCCTGATTCTGGTCTTTTTCTATCTTGGACTGCTCTGTGGCACCTGTGGTTACGATAAACATGCTTCCCCAACAACCAGAGGATGCATCTCCAACACGGGGGGAAATTTTCTTATGGCGTAAGTTTCACTAATTGGTGAAAAATAAAATAAAAGTTGCTGTAGAAAGTTGTTTTTAATGATTTTGGAGGACAGATGTATGAAAAGAATTTGTTTCGTCTCCTGTCTATGTGTGCTGAAAAAAATAGAGCAAAAATAAATATTAACCTCACGTATTTTCACTGAGGGACTTGGGGATTTTGGGTTGCTCTTTCATTGAGAATCATAGCTGAAGGATAAAACCTCTGAATCTAGTGTTTTAAGTCAAGTGTTGTATCTAATGAATTTCTATGTAAGCCCATTTGGAAATTGCAAAAACTGGGAACAGATAACTGAAAATATAAAGGGAATTTTTACCTTTTTAGTACACTTGAGCACTTGCTCTAAAGGAAAAAAGGCCACATGAGGAGTCAAGAAAAAGTTGACTTTCTCAGAGCACTTTAGGAGGTTTAGGGTTGTTCTTGGAAGTTCCCAGTAGTGGCTTAACGTCATTTCTGTTGGGTTTAAGAGAAGATTGCGTCTGAAGTCTGCCCAAAACTCTTTTGGTAGCACAAGGCTAGAGAATTGAATTCAAAGAAGAAAATTGTGTGCTTTTGTGGCACTTATCTCTTAAAAGACTTTGCACATCCAATGTAAATGTGGGCATTTTAGATGCACCTTGGCTGAAGGCTTTACAGGGCTGAAACGTATAAGATATTTCAGAGGAAGTATTTGGAAAGCAAGTATTTTAGCCATCTATCAGTTTTTATATCTCTGTTATATCTGCTGTTGGCTTCACTGTTGCCTGAAGTGTATGTATTTTGTTCTTAAAAAGCAAAAACTTAGTTGCCTTACTTCTTTTTCAGTGGTGTTGGATTCAGTTTTCTATTTTCCTGGGTGCTGATGATTGTAGTGGTGCTCACTTTTGTCACAGGTGGAAACGTAGAAAAACTGGTCTGTGAGCCCTTTGAAGATAAAACTTTATTCAAGGTAAAGTTATTCAAGTTATTAAACACCGAAGAGAATCCCCCTGAGTCCTGATGGTCTTGTCAGCTATGTATAGCTGCTTATTTTTTATGGGACACTTCAAGTCAGTTTGGATCTGGTTTTACTTTCCCATTACACACCGAATAGAGACATTCATCCTTTCTTGGTTAATTTGCTTTGCAGCGAATACGGCATGCCTGTCTTCCTTTGAAGTTAATTTTTTCTGTGATTTAGCATTTCTTGGTGACATGGAGCTTTAATATTCACTCTCTGCACCAGAATTTGCTGTTTTGCTTGTATTTCCATTATTGGGTGATGAGCTTAGATGTGGGTATGTATCAAAAGATTGTATATGAATAAATTCATGAATTGAAAACTCAGAATTACAGTAATATTGCTGATTTTTTTTCTTCTAGGTTTTGGATACTCCCTACTTACTAAATCAACACTGGAAAAACTACCTTTCTGGCCTCCTGTTTAAAAATCCAAATATTAACTTGACTTTTGAGAAAGTGTACAGGTATTAAAGTTATGGTTAAGATTTAATTCAATTTATAAATATTGTTTTTGTGGTGTCATGCACTTCGTATTTCAAGCATGCGCAGGAATTGCATGCATTCCAATACATCCTGATTGTCAAGTGAATCACTAGCAAAAGTAATTTTCTCCTATATGTGAGTTATTAGAGATAGTCTTAGAGTAATATTGTATGACAATACTAGTTGAGCTCTTTGAAAAAATATTTTGCATCTTTGAGACGAGCAGAAATTGTTAATGACTTGCTTTCTTATAGACTGAGCTTCAAAAAATATAGCCAGAACTTTTTTTTTAAAGGGCTACTTTTCTTGGAATATGAAAACATTGTTAATCATTCTCTTAACAGTTGATCCTCAGGGTGGTTTTTAGGCTGAAGTATGTATTTTTATTTTTATAGTGATTGCAAGGAAAACAAAGGAATTTATACTTCCCTTCACCTAGAACACCTATTCAATATCAATGAATTTCTAAATGTTAGTATGGTAAGTAAAGAAAGTATGAGTGAGCTGGTGATTATTTTTGATGGTTGGAGAGGTGTTTGCTCTTGAACAGGGTATAGCATGGCTGGGTTTTATGGGATTTTGGGTTTATAGACAATACATCCTGCAAGGCGGCAAGAATTGTCCAATTAATTTGAAAAAAAATAAATCTATTTACAAATAAGGTATTTTTTACCTGTCTCAGTGGGCTGTGGAAGGTTTTCTGATGTGCTTTTTTTATGGCTGCTGATAATAACACTGGCTTTAATTTTGAAACAAAGGCTGTTTACAGTGTTTATAAAGAGAGTCTTGTTTTTTATATAAATGCCTTTCTTGGTTTGTTCCCTTCTTATTCCAGGCAAATTTATCTTGGTGCAGGGTATAATACGCTTTGCTCCTAAGAATGGTTCTGATTTTGGTGGGAAGGGGTTAGGCTAAAATAAAATCTTTTCAGTTAAACTGTAATAATACATGACTGTGCTGTCGTTATGTGACTCTACTAATTTTGGGGTCACCTGTACTACTCATCTTCACTACAGCAACCCCTAAGGGATCCGTGTTCTGATCTACCAGGAACTAACTGTACACACACTTAATAAATACAGTCCTTGCCCCAGATAATACACAATTAAAATGAACAGGGAAGATTCACTAAGAGGGAAAATAATTTTGAATTTCCGCAACGGAGCGATGGTGGAGGCTGGGAAGGAAGGCAGGTTTCCAGATTCCTCATCTATTGCTCTGCTGCCCGTGCAGGACAGGTAACATTTTAGTGCAGTCTAGTGCAAGAAGGCTTTGGGTAACACTAAGCAAGTCGTCTGTAGTCACCATTAAACATATTTAGAGGAGTCTCATCCAGTCCTGTGGCTAATACAGCAGTGTCTGTCCCGGCCACAGGTGAGATACTGAATTCTCCGGGTTTCCTTCATTCAGGCCAGGGGTATAACTTAAATTTTTTAAAGGATAGCATTCCTGGAGGGGAGAGAGAGTTCTATTTTGTCTCCTCCTAGGAGGATCTAACATCTATTCAGAGAAGGCTGCTTAAAATGTAATGGGAGGCAAGTAGTTCATTGGTATGAAAGATGTGTAGGTAGGTTAGAACACGCCAGGATACTGCAGATAAGGGAAGAGCATTACCTGGTGGATTCTATCAAAGCTAATTGTATTAAACTGATGTAAGCAAAAATCAATGTGTGCTTCTGCATGGAAGTGACGAGTCAGCAAAAGTAAGATGTTTTTTGAGGGAGGAGTGCCTACAGAGGAATATGCACCGAGTGCAAACTGCTTTTGTGTTTTATTTTGTTTCCCTCACAGTACACAGAAGATGTAGCACTTAAAATTGAACACATTCAGATAAACCTCAGCAAAATCATTCTGCTGGATGAAATCGGGAAGGAGAATCTTCTGAATTTCAGCTCCTCAGGAATAGAAGGGATAAACTTTGCAGCATATTTGACAGAGGTGAGATTGTAGTAAACTGGAGACACGACTGCGACAAAGCATAAAATGAAATATTTCTTTAACAATGGAAAAAGTGGAGACAAATTTGCTTTTGGATTTTGAAGAATTGCAAAACTTGGAGCAAAAGCACTGCAAAAATTAAGGTCAATAAACATGAAAAGAAATAAAGGGTAGACAAAGTAGGTAGTGTGGTTAGTTAAGTGCAAGCCATCTCTATATGCAATAATAACATACTCTTTTTCTTTCCCTACTGTTCACATCTTGTTTCAGATCAATAAAAGTGTTACCAAGGTTGATCTTCTGTCATTTGCTAATGACTTAGAAGCAAGAGCAGACCAGCTGGTAAGCTTAATACAGTAATACATAAAATGTATTGGTTTTATACTATATAAATACATAGCCAAGTATTTAGACTTCTTATGGAAGAATTAATGTACTTCAGACACTTAACTGTCAAATAAGGGAAAGCTTTCGAGAACATGTCGCATGAGAGCTGTATTTTAAATATTACTATTGATTTTTGTATGCTAACTTGTAATTTCTTAAATTCCATTGTTTGCTTTAGAAATTAGGGATGTTTCCTGTGATTCTGTCTACATTTTAGGGTCCCTGTTGGAAGAAAAATTGCTTAGATCATTATGGAAAAGATGATGGGAATTAATTTTCTTGCAGTTTGTGAGCAGAAAATTTTGCAATTAGCCATAAAATTAATACTGTGGCAGCTCGTAAGGGCTCTGATGAGAACTGGGGCTCCATTGTGGTGGGAGGGTGCACAAAAGAGATGCTGTCTGCTCTGAAGGGCTTTCTGAAAGCAGACAGGCAGACAACGGTCAGAGGGTAGAGCTACACCATCGCCCGCAAATGAACCTGCAGAGTGACAGGGCTGTGTTAACAGAGAGGGAAGATTCAGTTGATGTGTCTGCGTGCGTGTGGAGGTCACTGTCTATTTACTTTTCAAAATGAGAGTCATAGTTTAGCCTCTGGATTGGACGCTGGCCCAAGACAGATTCCTGCTGGGGGATGTGGGAGAGAGACTTATGCTGCGCACGTACGACAGTCGCTCAGGTCTCTAAGGGACACAGCAGTGTGAGACTGTTCCCTTTGGAATTTATCAAATATCCAGACTTCCTCCAGGGAGAGAAGGCCACCAGTAGAAGCTCCTGGTGTGTTTACTTAATTTGATCACATCCGTTGTGTTATTTTATCTTTCTTTTTTCTTTTTTCTGCACTCATGGCAGGGTCAGGCTGCTCATTGGTTTTTTGTATCATCATTCATATCCTCTCCAAGCACCATGAGCCACACGTTGCCTGTTCACTCCTCTGGGAGGTGGCCCTGCCCATGGCAGGGGGGTTGGAACTTGATGACCTTTAAGGTCCCTTCCAACCCGAACCATTCTGTGATGATTCCATGTAGGATGTCTGCTAACTTGGACAGGCACCAGTAGCTTTGCCCCCACTTCACTTCCATTTTCAATTTTTACTGTGCTATTTTGAAGGTAATAGAGGTGGGGAGTTTTTGCTGTTGTTTTGGGGCTGTTTTCAAAGTGGAAATTGAGGTTGTTCAAACATGTTATATCTGACACATAATTGCCTCTGAGATGTCTGTTTAACGGTGTATTCTACCTAGCTCCACAGAGGAAAATATATTGTGCTGGTAGAGTGGTTTTTCGTTATTTTTTGTAATAGCATCTAAAGGAAGCAGTAGAACTAAGAATAGATCAGGCAGAGTAATTTCTTCTTATAAAAGACATTGAAAAATGCCCAGAGAGGTGGTGGAGTCTCCTTCTCTGGAGACATTCAAAACCCGCCTGAACACGTTCCTGTGCAGTCTGCTCTAGGTGGACCTGATTTGGCAGGGGGGTTGGACTAGATGATCTCCAGAGGTCCCTTCCAACCCCATATCATTCTGTGATTCTGTGAAAAATACATTATTAAATATGTTCACTGTCACGGTGTGCGTTTTTATTTCTTCCTTGCGATGCTATTTAGTGTAATCTATGAAATGTCTAAAAAAAACCCCAAAAAATAAAAAAAAAACCCCACAGCAATATGACTTATTACAAAAATTATTTTTTTTTCAAAATTGATACTGCTTCCCAACGGTATTTTATGATCCCGCTTTGGTATTTGTGATAGCTCTTAAAGTTCACAAAAACAATCAATTAAAGAAATAAAAGTTGGGAGCCACGATAATGAAAAATACCCTTTGCAGGTGCTTGTCCAAGTTACTGTCTTGAAAATATGTAAACCTTTGTGCCCTCAAAAGAGTGCCCAAAACAAGAGCAGGTTCTTGTGACGGGGAAATGCTGGTCCCAGCTGGGGCACCGAGCTGTGGGGTTCCTGCACTGAGGTCTGGCGTGTGGCAAGTGGGGTGAAAAGTCTCTTTGGTTAAATCTGTGCTGATAAGGTCATAGCCAGTATAGAATATGTTCTGATTTGGTTGCTGAGGTTTGAATTATTAATAGGGTTATTAATAGGTGCCCAGGTGGCCAAGAAAGCTGATGGCATCCTGGCTTGTATTAGAAATAGTGTGGCCAGCAGAAGTAGGGAGGTGATTGTCCACCTGTACTCAGCACCGGTGAGGCCACACCTTGAGTATTTTGTCCAGTTCTGGGCACCTCAATACAAGAGGGATATAGAGGTGCTGGAGCAAGTGCAGAGGAGGGCAACAAAGCTGGTGAAAGACCTGGAGAACAAATTGTACGAAGAGCGGCTGAAGGAGCTGGGACTGTTTAGTTTGAGGAAGAGGAGGCTGAGGGGAGACCTCATCACTCTCTACAACTACTTGAAAGGACACTGTAGAGAGGTTGGTGCTGGTCTCTTCTCACAGGTAATTAGTGACAGAATGAGAGGGAATGGCTTCGAGGTGCAACAAGGTAGGTTTAGACTGAACATTAGGAAAGAGTTTTTCACAGAAAGAGTGGTCGGGCATTGGAATAGGCTGCCCAGGGAGGTGGTTGAGTCGCCATCCCTGGATGTGTTTAAGAGTCGTTTAGATGTGGTGTTGGGGGATATGGTGGAGGGGAGAACTTGTAGAGTAGGGTAGATGATTGGACTCGATGATCCCAAGGGTCTTTTCCAACCTAAGTGATTCTATGATTATTTTTTTTTCCCCTCCCTTGTGTTGGGGAATTCAATTCGCCGTACGCTGTTGTTAGCACCAGCTGTTGTGCAGCAGATGAGTTTACTGTGCAATTTCCATTGTTTTGTGTTTGCTGGAAAGCTTTGAAGCTACTGAACAATAAATACTGCATAATTCCATTTTCTTTTTTTTTTTTTTTTGCAGCCAAAAGGAGCACTGGAAAATGCCTTAAAGGGACATGCAAACAACATACGAGTGATTCATAACCAGCAAGTCGTTCCACTAGAGCAAGCTATGGTAAAATATTAAAGCAATATTTAGAATTGTTTGTAGAAAATATGAATCGCTAAATCTCTTAAATACGGTCTAGAAACCTGGATTTTTGCTATTATATAAGCAAAGATTACATTTGCATTGTGTCACTGAAGAGTAATCTGGTGAAAGTACGTGTTTAGAAAGCTTTGAAGCTACTGAACAATAAATACCGCATAATTGCATTTTCTTTTTTCTTTTTTTGCAGCCAAAAGGAGCACTGGAAAATGCCTTAAAGGGACATGCAAACAACATACGAGTGATTCATAACCAGCAAGTCGTTCCACTAGAGCAAGCTATGGTAAAATATTAAAGCAATATTTAGAATTGTTTGTAGAAAATATGAATCGCTAAATCTCTTAAATACGGTCTAGAAACCTGGATTTTTGCTATTATATAAGCAAAGATTACATTTGCATTGTGTCACTGAAGAGTAATCTGGTGAAAGTACGTGTTTAATAGTTTTCCTGCTTATAGTACTGCCAGTGCTTAGCGCTGTCTAAAATCATGACCTTTTTCTTCCCCATTTAATAGTTTTCCTGCTTATAGTACTGCCAGTACTTAGTGCTGTGTAAAATCACGACCTTTTTCTTCCCCGTTTTTTTCTGTATCTATTTGTGATTTATGTATGAATAAAAGAGGAAGCAGAGAACTTCACAAAATTCTAACCCTCCATCACTCGTTTTTCTTTTTTGCTTACCATTCATCTTCAGTAATAAAAGAAGTTACCACTTTCACACTGTGTTTCTTGGAGTTAGCGATCTCCTGACAGTGTTGGAATTGGAAACTCCTGACAGATGTATTTGGAGCCAAAGAAAAATCTTTTTATTGATGCTGTAAAAGAAGTGAAAGGGTTGCTTCTGCACTGATTTGTGTAGTATCAAGCTGTGAATCTCATACATGCCTAGGTGTTGTTTCTTCCTCTGCATAACATAAAGACTTTTAGTTTATCCTAGCAGCAGATACAGTATTTCTGCCTCAATCAAAGCCCCCTTGTAGAAAAGCATTAGGTCTTCTGTTCCACTCTGATGCTATGCTGTTCTTTCCTAATTAACTCCTAATTATTTTCATCTCTTTTTCCTTTCACAAAACTGACTGTCAAGAAATATGTTAAAGCTAGGGTAAGTGCTTTTTCCCTTCTGAAATTGGAGAATTACAGAATTCTCTGAACACTTGGTTCTGATTTTAGCTGTTCTCTCTTCCCTCCAAATAAATCTTATCGCTACTAACTGGAGTTAAATCTGAAGTCTTCAGTGCACAATTCATAACTACTTAGTGCTGTTGGTGAAATACTGATTCAATGATTAAACTGACAATATATTAGATTTAATGCAATTGTTGTTACTATATATAACGTGATGTGTTGTATTAGAAACAAAATAATCTATAGAAGACCAAAGTATGCATATAATGTTAAAACAAGTGGGCTCTTTTCCTGTATCAATAACTTGAATCTTTTTTTTCCTCCCTCCTTTCTAATAGAGCACTTTAAATCAGAGCATTAGGTTGCTGAAGAGGACATCATCTGAACTTATGGTAAGCTTTTCTTTCTGGCAACAGGAACATTTGCATATGTTTTAAATTCATCCACCACATAGGCAGGGCATATATTTTCTGTGCAGTTTTTTCTATTTCTAGCTGTTCTGTTGTTGGAAGAGACTGTAATGCACTGAGGTAGTAACCAAGATTTAGATATCTTTTCTGCACAGCTTCTTCTACCCTGGCTTTCCCTTCCTTATAGAGGAGGAAAAAAGGAAAGAAAAAATAATGTTTGGGATATTTTTTGAAGTATGAATTGTAAACTTAACTGTCGTGTGATAAAATGGACTTCAGTACAGTTCCATATATTGTGTTATTCATGTTCCTAAAAATATAGTTGTTTTTTCTGGAATCATTGAATGCGAACCTTGGGGGGGGGGACAAAAACCAAGAAGCAAAACACAAAAATACAACTGTGAAAAGAGAGGTTTGTGATTCACATCCTTAACTGCCTCTTGTCCAACGTCCAGCTCCCACTGGGGCCTGTTTCTTTAGCATTGTACTCGGTACCTTCCTGCCTCTGCAGCATCAGCCCCGCTGTGGTAGCAAGAATCCAGATGCACTTGTTGGCACTTAAGAGTCATAGTCACAAAACCGTGATGGACCATACCTAACCCAATTCTTCCCATTAAGGTTTTCACTCATCCACAGCAGCAGCCCAGCTAGATTTCCTTTAGAATCTGTGGTTTGAACCTGGATGTTCATGGCTTCAGGTAGGAAGCCATGGCATAAGGTGTTGATAAGCTAACCCAATTCTTCCCATTAAGGTTTTCACCCATCCACAGCAGCAGACCAGCTAGATTTCCTTTAGAATGTGTGGTCTGAACCTGGATGTTCATGGTAGGAAGCCATGGAATAAGGTGTTGATGATAAAAAGGATGATGTTTCATCCTTAAGTATGTTTAAGAAACATCTTTGCAGTCTGAGGTTTTACGTGCATTATTCTTTGTGTGTGTTCTTTGAGAAACTTCATGGGATTGTACATATATTGAAGAAGTGTCTCAATCCTTTTGGATATTGATTAGCAGCATGTTCTGCTGGTGGTCAAGAGTGGTGTGAATATACAGCCCACTGTTTTCTTCCTATGCAGTGTGTGTGTCCCTAGTGAATACACATACACTGGTGAAAGTATCTCTACACTTAAGGAAAGGAAAGAGAACGGAAGAGAAAGCTGAGCTGGTACATAAATTAGTTACACAGGTGCCAGGAAAAGATACCAGTCATAACCACTGATATCTTACTTTTTTAGTAGTGAGAGAACTTCTCCAATGATCATGAATCCTTAGGCAGGCTTATGTTCTGTCTGGAATTGCATGTTTTGTCAAGTTTTGACAGGACAGTGATGCTGGTTTATCAAGACAATAGGCTACAGACAAGGGCTGCAGAGCCATTCTAACAGCCTGACAGGGAGTTATTTGTATTAAACGTCCTCTCTTCCTCTCCAGGTTAAGGTGAAAAATGTCATTAGCGCTGTTAATGCTGCCCAGCTTCTCATAAATAACAATGCTTCTTTCGTTATTGTCCAGGTAAGCTTTACTTGATTAAAGTACATTAATTTATGGTGTCATGGAGATAGTGGTTCACTTACTTTTGTCTGTTCCTAGGAGACAAAAAAGTACATGGATACCATAGTTGGCTACTTTGAGCAATACATCGAGTGGGTCAAGGAGTCGGTAAGATGCATTTGCTTTATTGAGAGAAGCTGCATATAAAAAACATTCAAAAAACTAAATAGAAATAATAATAAAAAATGTTACATTGTTAGTGTGTTTTATAGTTTAGTTTGTAAGATATTTGTACTTTCTATGAAGGGGGAAATTTGTCTCCTATAAATAGGTCTGTTGTGTTCGAAGTAGAATCAAAATGATGAGTTGTGTTGATTGGAATAAAATGCAGATTTAACACAGCATCATTTTTCCAGGGCTTGCCTTAAATCTACCATTTGTGCTAATATTGCACTGAGCCTGACCTTGCTTAGTTCAAATTAATGTCATTAGCATCTTGTTTTATTTTTCTTTCGTCAGCTGCAGCCTTTGAAAAAGAAAGATGATGTTTTAAAGATGTGTATGTTCAGTTGATAGCACATCCCACTGGAATTTACTTTGAATTTGGATAGGGTGAGAGAGAACAATTTAGTAAACAGTATCTGTAATTGTAAGCAAGTTTTGAGATTCTTATTTTATTCTGTTAGATACTTCAAACTATTTTTTTTTTAATCTGTCTTTCAGATTGCCATGGAGGTAGCAGCCTGCAAGCCTATTGCCAATGTGATAGATACAGCAGTAGATATTTTTTTATGCAGCTATATAACTGATTCTGTGGTAAGAAATATTTTCTGTTACTCAAAATTGGGCCATCAAGTGGGAAAAGCTTTGAACATAAATCTGCATTTAATTATTCTGGCTAGACTATTCTGAAGTATGATAATAAAGTATCACATCCAAAGTTATAGAAGGGAAAAATGTTCTGATCTGGATCAAGTCCGATGCCAAAGCAGTGCTGGACTTGTTTTAGGTTCCCATTAAACTTAAGCTTCTATTAGCAAGAATTCTGTAAAATTAACTGTTCTTACTAAATGTCTTCCAACTTGAATTGCAAAGTAATACTGCTTTGGAATAAAAATTCTGGAAAGGGTGGATTTCATTTTAATTGCTTGTTTCTGAACCACCCTGAAATGGAAAAGCATAAAGATCTGAAGTTTCAGCTATAATCATATCTAAGCTAAGGGATGGGGCAGGGTCAAAAAGTGAGTGAGAAACACCAACAAAAGACTTTCTCATGTGTCTTTCCTGGAATCTAGAAAACCTCAATGAGTTAAAGGGACTCTTTATCACTTGACTTGTATTAGACAGATCTTGGTTCATTTCTGCACAGTGGAGAATTTGAGCGTGACTGGTAGCAGTATATAAGGGTAATATTGGCTTTTTCATCTTGCAAAAGAGCTTGGAAAGAGGACAGCATGTATTAAAAATAGAATAAGAAACCATATGCCTGGAAACCGCCTAAAACATCCTATAGCTATTATTTAACTTCATCGCACTTTTAGCCAGGTCCTACTCATACCAACTGTAAATGCATGTAATTAATCAAAGCCAAAGCACTCTAACCTTGATAACGCTCAACCATGAAATCTCCTAACCGGCCAGAATCACACTGTACTCATTGATTATGTCATAAGAGAGCTTTTCTTCTCCTTTGTGTAGCCACCAACCATGTGGTGGTAGATGCACCACGTTTTTCTTCATGATAGAGCGTAGCTGAGTCACCTATAAGTCAAAATGCCTCCAGCCAATACAAATCAAATTTGAAAAATCATCATTTTAGCACCTGGAGATAACTCAGTTCGACTGTGTGGTAATGAAATTAGTTACACAAACAGGCTGCAGTTAGAAAGTTAAAAATTACCTTGACAAAGTGCTGGAAACTCAGATTTTGACAAGAACTGCAAGACAACTAGTTTGAAATATCAAGAAAGTTGATAGTAAAAAAAAAATAAATAAAATAAATGGTAGTTTGCTAGTAAATTAATGCTGAGACACAAAATTACTTTCTAGCCCAAGGCTGACTACATTGAAATAACTTTAGGGCCCTGTGGCTGTGTAGCCTTGAGCAACTTTGGTCATATTCCTGCTTGGTTACATTTGTAAGACAGCGGTGTCCTTACTTCAGCTCACATTGATGGTGGAGGATGCTCAACATGCCCTGTTCCACACCAGTATAAGGAACCTCAGATAGTCCACAAGGGCAGTGCCACTAATTTCTGCTGTGTTCTTCTGGTAACAATGCTTAGAATATCAAGCAAGGATTCAGTACTTTTCTGATAAATTTTCTCAGTGATCTCTTTTTCCCTTGGATTTTGCTTTGTTTCAGAATGCCTTCTGGTTTGGTTTGGGAGGCTCTTCAATATTTTTAATTCCTGCCATAATTTTTGCTGTAAAACTCTCCAAATACTACCGTAGAATGGATACAGAGGATGTGTATGATGAGTAAGTATATACTCCTGAATAAGCTGAATGGCAAAGGGGTTGAAATGTTTTTTTTTTTTCTAGTGTCTCACAAGAAGGCGCTAATACTCCTTGAACCTTCTGTGCTGTCAGATTAGAACTGCATGTTCTTGTGAAATACTGCAGGTTTGGGTTGGTGCCTGCAAATTGCTTCCTGCAGGTGGGCTTTGGTTGCCCTGACTTGCTGGGACTCGGTGCAGATAGTGCCAGCTCTGACTTGGAGCAGCTTAATTCAGAATGAGGTCTTCAGAGCTTTGTGTACAGCCTTTATATAAATACCTTCCCGATGTGCAAGTGATTAGCTTTGCTAAGTGACCTGTTTAGGTGAATTATGCCTGCTTTGTAATCTCCTTGAATTAATGATTTGCTTTCTTACTGTCTTAGTTGTTCCTAACCAGTCTTTCCTTTTTCAATTGCAGTTCCTCTGTCTCAGGGACTTGGCATTTTACTTTATGATAACTGTTCTTACATATTTTCCCATCCGTTTTGGTTTTGCTGTTTTCTTTTCTCCTCTGTGTTTTGCTCATTGCTCAGTTAGCCTCTGCACTGCATTTCTCAAATGTCACACTGCTCATTTTTCATTACACATTCACAAGTCAGGAGAAGCAGAAACAGGCATGTACAGCTAAAACTACTCACTTATCAGTGTCTAGTTAATCACTCCTCCTTTTCTGTGTTTTTTTAGTGTCGAAACTATACCCATGAAAACGTAAGACATTTTTGCTGGTATTTTTTAAAATTATTTTATTCAGGTGGGAGGGTTTATATTTTTTATGTAACTTGTTACTTCGGAAGAGGTAACATGTTCTGTTTCAACACACTTTATAGTTTATATTAGAGTATACAACTTAAGAAGAATAGCAAAACAATTAATTAATTTTTGGAGAATATAAAAATATTTAAAAATGTAAAATTATAACTATGCTATAAGTCTTGAATGTTACAAAGGAAAAGTTATCTTCTATTGTACAGACACAGTTTATCTTTGCATATAATACCATCATCCATGTACATGTCTTAGAAGCCATACTGTACATAGTGCATCTTAGAGTTAACATGGTCTTTCTTGGTGTATTTATTTTATTACAGTACAGAAAATGGTAATAATGGTTATCATAAAGAGCATTTATATGGTATTCACAATCCTGTTTTTACAAGGTAAACCAAGTCTGAAACTGCATGCCTTCATGTGTCCTTACTTAATCTACTGTATTAATCACCTGTCCGATTTTCTGCACGTTTTAAAGTGAATCACTTAATTTATGTTTTTTTGCATGACTCGCTATAGCAAATGCTGTATGATTTATATTTCTCAAATATTCTTTACATGACGGCAGGTTTTGTAGTGATTTCCAGCAACTTAACAAAGCAATTGCCTGAATTTGATCTTAAAATCCAGGTAATTAGGTATTTATCGAGTGCAGTGGGTGGTCCTAAATTGATAAACATATTAAAATACTCCGTTAGCAGTTGAAAGTGGGATGCATTCTTACTCTGAAGCTGTTCTATTTTTTAGATGGTGAGGAGAAGAGCTTTTCCTGCACACAGGGCAGGTGATCCAGGGTATGCAGCAAACATGAACAGAGAAACCGGGTGTTTCTGCATGGGTAGAACTAGGGTAAAATCATAAAAAAGAGGTTTGACTTCATGTTTAAAATGGAAGAGATTTGGGTTCTTTTCTGTCTCTACAACTTTTGTGCTGTAAAACCTTAGCCAGTTGTGAGACTTTCAGTTTCCATAGGGTGCTCCACAACTTCAATATTTGGCTTTCCAAAATATCCAAGTTGCTTAAGGCAGGATCTGATTTATGATTGAAATCTGTAGCTCACTGTGCCTTACCTTGCAACTTCATGACTGAAAGTATGGATTAAATATTGGCAGAGAAGCTAGAGACCACCATTCTTTCAGGAATGGGTAAATACCAGGAGAAGTCAAAGTTTGGAAGTCTTGCCAGATTTTATGGCTGCATTGGTTGTATATTATTATTTATTAGAACTGTATTTTACAATAATTATTTGCTGACCAAATCTTGATTCCTCATTTCCTTCTGAAGGAAGTATTTATATATAACCAACCATGTCTTTAGTGATATTTATCATCATGATAGTCACGGTCTGTTCTGCAGCTTAAGGGCACTCCCTAAATTAACCTACAAGTCATTTAATTCAAAAGTGCTCTCCACTGGCATGTCTAAGGGCTCTCAGTTTTAAGGACTTGCAGTATTTTATGTAAGAGGAAACTAATAATTGCTCAGGCCTTAGAAGTCCCTTTCTGATCTTTGAATCTTTAATATGAATGTTAATACTTTTGAGGTTGATAGCATGTTTTCAGTGATACTTCAGTGATTGACTATTGGTTTAATGCAGAATTCCTGAATAATCTAAAAATCACTAACATAAAATAGTCTTTTAAACAAAGACCCACTAGTTCAGTCCTGACTTCCTTTTCCTAAATTTTAAGTTACTCAAAATGGTTTTCCATAATAAAATAGAAGGATTCAGTTTGAAGCAGTGCTGTCTTCTGATGTGCTGAGGTAATTTGAAAAACTGCTAATTATATGAGATACATGCTTTGAATTTCTCAGTCTGGGATTCCCGTAGCAATAGAGTCTTTTTTTTTTTTCATTTCAGCTCTTTGCTTTTATGCTACCCTTGCTTTTTCGTATTTCTTACAGATTATTTTGAGAAATACTTTGAGAGAGATGACTTTGGATACACCTGCACTTTTGTAGGTGTAAAGAATCCCATAGGTTTGGGGGGTTTGTCCTTTGAAATCAACTGAATTGTTCTGCTGGAAAGAGATGCAGATATCTTTCTTTATAAATAGAAGTTATGTAAATGCAAGTATGAGATCTACATGAGATATATTTATATTTGTACAGGTATCTCACACAGGTGTTTTTATATACGTGTTGAAGATACAAATGACCTCAAATGCAGCCACCATTTTTGTGAGGGCAAAATTGGAGGCTGGATTAAGTTCTCAGAGGAGTGGTGTTGAATAGGTAATCCAAGCACTTCTTCCTCTCATGAAACAAAGATAACCAGAGAGGTTGGTGAAGAAAACCATGAGTCTATTTCCTCCTGTTTGAAAAATTCCTAATGAATTGGGTAAAAGTTGGAGAACAGGTTGTGCCAACTGAGCTTGTCTCACCTTAGACACAGTATTTCTGCTGCATTTGTGGGCAAAAGAAAATGCTGGTTTGTTTTTTTGTTTGTTTTTTTTTCTTGTATAGCTCTGTGGAACAGTGGTAACATACTGGAAACATTAAGGGGTAAGTAATAACCTTTTCAAGTCAATTATTTCTATAATATGTGCTGTAAGGTTTAAAAATTAAAAAAAAAAAACCAAAAAATTATTGAACCATATTGATGTTCATATGAAAATCTATGGCTTCGTTCTGCTTAAATTACATTATAATTCTGTCTTCATCAAATTTTCCTGAATTGTTTCTGTGATTATTTCCAGGCTATAAAAATGAGGCTCAAGATTCTTCTACAGGAATATATCATTATTCTTCCAAGTGTATTGGCATTTGCATTCATCTTCCAAATCCTGAGCCACTTGTTTTATGTCACCCGTACTGTAAATCCCAAATGTACTATTGAATGTTATGCCATAAACTACTGTACAGAATATTTTGTGATCAGGGCACTGCCTCTCAGATACCACTGTTCAAGGCTTGAATTAAAAGGTTTTTTTGTTTTTTACTTTTTTACACTGGGCTTTCTACCTTACATCACAGTATATAAATTAATTAGATTAATAGCCTTTGCCTAGCAATCCTCTGACAACTGGTCAACTTCTTATCTTAAATTGTTGATTTGTGTTAAATACAGTACATACACGTTTACATAAAAATACATTTTGTATACAGAGACTTTTGTATATACATTTTTCTTAAAACTTATGAGTGTTTAGTTAAGATTTTAATATTGTATAATACTCTTCACAATTGAATTTACCAGCATGATCAGTGTTGCTATTTGGTGCTCTTGAATGACCACTTTGGACTAAATTTGAAGTGTAATGGGATCCACAGTGTCTCCTTATGTCTCTGAAAAGTTCTGTTGCAATTTTGCTTTCTCCCCTTTTTTTTTTTTTTAATTATTTAATATTTAGTGATTTTTGCAGTATAGATCTAAAAGGGACTTTTTGGAGAAGTTTGTTTTGAAACTCTTTGGGTGGGAGGGTTGGGAATGTGCGTGATGCGTAATATAGCAAAAAAGCTAAGCTTTCTAGCTTTCAGTAGTACTCAAAAAGAGCATGAGAGATGTCCTATGTTGGTGATTTTTAGAATGCTTTACATTTTCTGCCTCCCTTTTCTTCATTCACGCTCACTTCTGTAATGTCCTTAATAGTATCAGGGTTAAGCTGTGGCCCTTTCAGGGGGCAGTGATGCTATTTTTGCTGAATAATTTCAAAGTACGATTTCCAATACTGAAATTCAAATGTGTTTAGCAATTGGGGTTAAGATTTGTACTGTTAGTATTATTGCCTTGAATCTAGGCATGCATTTGGATCGCTGAATTAGTTAACAGCAGAATTCATCAACAAGGCCAAAAGTATCTATGTTACTAGTGTAAAACACTGTTACTAGTGTAAACACTTCCACAGGTGAAGTTAATTGGGTATATTGACCTAAATAGTGTCTCTTCATATATCAGTGTTGTTAACTTTGTTTCCAATGAGGTTCATTGGCTTGAAGTAGGGATAATCCTGTAAATCATTCATATAATTTTAAAGAAATGCTGAAAAGTGGTACCGGTCTTTAATCTGGAATAACCTTAAATTTTTCATTTTTAGGTCATAAATGGAAACATTTCTAATTGACAGTATGTAGCATATGTGTATATGTAATGTTCAGAACTGCAGATTTTTAAAAGTTTCTATTTTTAATTTGAGAAAATGTTCCCAATTCATTTAAATAAAAAAGAACTTGCTTAACTACCTGATGTTTGGTTCTCAATTCTTTTGCTGTGTAGACCTGTCTCAGAAGAGTTGCACTGAGTTAAAAATCTTTCAAAAATGATTTTGGTTTTACCCTGATTAAAAAATGGTGCTGTATTTGACATTTGTTGATGACTTTACCTTAAGCAAGGTAAGAGACCAAGAACTGGAGCAGGAAGGACTGAGAGAACATTGACTCTGGGTGAGGGATCTTCCAGCTTCCACCAAGGATGTGATTTATACAAAGATGGTAGGATGAGCAAGTGCTCAAGGTATTACCGCTTCCCTCCATTGTTTCTGTAGCAGAAATTAAATGTTTCCCAGTTCTTTAGGTCCCGTGATTCACTGCTAACTTGTGAATCCTAGCTTAATTTCTAAAAGGACTGATAGAACAGACCATGAGCGGTTTCATCTGAAGCACAGAGGACACAAATGGCAGGTGGGAGCGAGACAAACACTTGGCAGTAATGTATTAACTGTAATACATAAAAATACCAGGGCTCTTGAGTCCAAGCTTTGGTATTTGTCCTTATCCTTCTAGTCTGATTTGTTTTCGTGGTTACACTTTGAAAACTTTCAGAACAAGAGGTCTGAAACTGGGATAAAGTAACTTTTAAGTTGTTTTGAACTCTTTAACAATTATTAGAGCAAGAGACATTAATGCTTTTTGTTTCTAATCTAGGAACTGTCAGTGCTGTTGTGCATAACCAAGTGTAAATAATACATTCGTTTGTCAAATATTAGGAGGCCTTTGAGTGCTTGCAGTAGGGATTTGAAGTCCTTGAAATGAAGTGTGACGGGGGCAACGAGATTCTTCTGTCTGGCTGGATAACGGTGAGGAGGCTCCCCAGAAGACAACAGAAGAATGAATTGTAAATCTTCAGTAGCTTGTGCAATCACAGTTTCTCCTAAGACTTGGCTGGGGAGCCACACCACTTTGCATTTTTTGCAATTTTATTTTTTCATTCTGCTTCGCTGTCATGTGTTAAATTAATGGTTTTGCCCTTGGTGTTTTCTGTAGTGATACCTTCCGAGTGGCTAGATATACAAAATGGTTTTCCATTCCATTATGTAGGGCTGTTCTTAAACCCAGGGTTTCCAGCACCCCCCAGTTACTCAAGCATACCCTAAATAATATGATACTCCTTCCAGAAGCTGTTCAGGTCAGGCTGGAAAAGTCCTGTGGCTTGCAATAACACGGGAGGGGTTTTTCTTCATGACCTCCTGAATGCCAGGGGAGTTACTAGGGTTTTTTCTTAGCTCTGCTTTTAGTTACTGCAGCAGAAACTGCTAGTACAGGATTCTGCACTAAAATATCTCTATTCTCTTGCCTTTTTTTTATGGTATTTTTACAGCTCATTTATTATGAACAGGAAAATATTTATTTAACAAAAATAAATAGGGACAATGAAAGGTGATAAAGCACCAATATCTGTCCGACGTCCTCTGGGGTCTATTCCTGCTGCTGTGACCCATGATATCCTAGTTCTGTTGTCTTGCTCTGTTGGCTGAAACTAACCCATGGTGTGACAACGGTGGTAAGACTTTCAAATCTATGTTTAGGCTTGTAATACCTTATTTTGCTAAAGCTTTATTCCTTATCTTACTTAAATGTTGCGAGTCTAAAAATCTTCCATGGCTCAAAGAATGTGCGGTTGATTCTTCCATGTGTCCCCACGACATGTCATTTGCTGACAAAATAAAGTACTAAAGTTGCATTCTTACTGGTCAAATCCACAGAAAACCTGTTCCACAAATCAGACTTTGTTAGTAGGACACATTTATAATCATCCAGATGTAGCTGCATGGATTGCTTTGGCACTTTTTTTTTTTTTATTGGGTATATTGACCTAAATAGTGTCTCTTCATATATCAGTGTTGTTAACTTTGTTTCCAATGAGGTTCATTGGCTTGAAGTAGGGATAATCCTGTAAATCATTCATATAATTTTAAAGAAATGCTGAAAAGTGGTACCGGTCTTTAATCTGGAATAACCTTAAATTTTTCATTTTTAGGTCATAAATGGAAACATTTCTAATTGACAGTATGTAGCATATGTGTATATGTAATGTTCAGAACTGCAGATTTTTAAAAGTTTCTATTTTTAATTTGAGAAAATGTTCCCAATTCATTTAAATAAAAAAGAACTTGCTTAACTACCTGATGTTTGGTTCTCAATTCTTTTGTTGTGTAGACCTGTCTCAGAAGAGTTGCACTGAGTTAAAAATCTTTCAAAAATGATTTTGGTTTTACCCTGATTAAAAAATGGTGCTGTATTTGACATTTGTTGATGACTTTACCTTAAGCAAGGTAAGAGACCAAGAACTGGAGCAGGAAGGACTGAGAGAACATTGACTCTGGGTGAGGGATCTTCCAGCTTCCACCAAGGATGTGATTTATACAAAGATGGTAGGATGAGCAAGTGCTCAAGGTATTACCGCTTCCCTCCATTGTTTCTGTAGCAGAAATTAAATGTTTCCCAGTTCTTTAGGTCCCGTGATTCACTGCTAACTTGTGAATCCTAGCTTAATTTCTAAAAGGACTGATAGAACAGACCATGAGCGGTTTCATCTGAAGCACAGAGGACACAAATGGCAGGTGGGAGTGAGACAAACACTTGGCAGTAATGTATTAACTGTAATACATAAAAATACCAGGGCTCTTGAGTCCAAGCTTTGGTATTTGTCCTTATCCTTCTAGTCTGATTTGTTTTTGTGGTTACACTTTGAAAACTTTCAGAACAAGAGGTCTGAAACTGGGATAAAGTAACTTTTAAGTTGTTTTGAACTCTTTAACAATTATTAGAGCAAGAGACATTAATGCTTTTTGTTTCTAATCTAGGAACTGTCAGTGCTGTTGTGCATAACCAAGTGTAAATAATACATTCATTTGTCAAATATTAGGAGGCCTTTGAGTGCTTGCAGTAGGGATTTGAAGTCCTTGAAATGAAGTGTGACGGGGGCAACGAGATTCTTCTGTCTGGCTGGATAACGGTGAGGAGGCTCCCCAGAAGACAACAGAAGAATGAATTGTAAATCTTCAGTAGCTTGTGCAATCACAGTTTCTCCTAAGACTTGGCTGGGGAGCCACACCACTTTGCATTTTTTGCAATTTTATTTTTTCATTCTGCTTCGCTGTCATGTGTTAAATTAATGGTTTTGCCCTTGGTGTTTTCTGTAGTGATACCTTCCGAGTGGCTAGATATACAAAATGGTTTTCCATTCCATTATGTAGGGCTGTTCTTAAACCCAGGGTTTCCAGCACCCCCCAGTTACTCAAGCATACCCTAAATAATATGATACTCCTTCCAGAAGCTGTTCAGGTCAGGCTGGAAAAGTCCTGTGGCTTGCAATAACACGGGAGGGGTTTTTCTTCATGACCTCCTGAATGCCAGGGGAGTTACTAGGGTTTTTCTTAGCTCTGCTTTTAGTTACTGCAGCAGAAACTGCTAATACAGGATTCTGCACTAAAATATCTCTATTCTCTTGCCTTTTTTTAATGGTATTTTTACAGCTCATTTATTATGAACAGGAAAATATTTATTTAACAAAAATAAATAGGGACAATGAAAGGTGATAAAGCACCAATATCTGTCTGACGTCCTCTGGAGTCTATTCCGGCTGCTGTGACCCATGATATCCTAGTTCTGTTGTCTTGCTCTGTTGGCTGAAACTAACCCATGGTGTGACAACGGTGGTAAGACTTTCAAATCTATGTTTAGGCTTGTAATACCTTATTTTGCTAAAGCTTTATTCCTTATCTTACTTAAATGTTGCGAGTCTAAAAATCTTCCATGGCTCAAAGAATGTGCGGTTGATTCTTCCATGTGTCCCCACGACATGTCATTTGCTGACAAAATAAAGTACTAAAGTTGCATTCTTACTGGTCAAATCCACAGAAAACCTGTTCCACAAATCAGACTTTGTTAGTAGGACACATTTATAATCATCCAGATGTAGCTGCATGGATTGCTTTGGCACTTTTTTTTTTTTTAAACTTCAATATGGTCTTACAAGCTCTGGCATGAAGACAGCTATAAAGCAGCTGGAGAATGGAAAATATCTGTTAAAAATCAAATATGACATGTTCATCCTGGATAGGAATGTGCTTCTTGGTTATACAACTATCGTTCTGTATTTAACTGCATTTACAAGATTTGTCTTGTTACCTTCCTAGGAGTTCACAGGTTATTCGACACTCCCTTGGGCTATAAATTACGTGCACATGCCTACTGAAGTGAGATTTATTATTTTTATTTCAAAAAAACCCACCTTACATCCCACATTTCGCTGGAAAGAGGCCCCTTTGTGCACCGAGTCTTTAAATTGTGAGCAGCCGCTTACTTATTGCTTTCACTTTTCCGGATCGTGTTGCTCAAGGGTCTCAGTCAGCTCCTCTCACCATGAAGAGTTTTGCTCTTCTTTTCCTGGTGGTGGTGGGAGGATTGGGACAATCCTCTGGCGTGGAAGGATTGGGACAAAAGCTGAAGCCAAAGAAAAGAAGCAATGGCGAAGAAATCAGATTTCGGACTAAAACCAAAGATGTTTGCACAATGAGCATGAGTGGGGACGAGGAGATGAGACTTAGGATCGAATGCAAAAGCCAAGGCATGTCCTACTGGTGTGAATTTGCTGGCAAGCCATCGGTCTGTCGTGCTTTCAGAAACAATCCAAAGATTTACTGGAATCAGATCGCCGCCGAACTCCGAAAGCTCCCCCACGCTTGTGAATCCACACAAGTCCTGAAGACCACCATGTGCCAAAAGGCTCCCACAGAGGCTCTCATGAAGCAAATAGCTGCTGGTATGGAGCCAGAAGATCTAGCGAACCAGGACGAATCAGATCAGAAAACTTCTACGAGGGGAGCAGGGAAAAGCTCTGTTAAGAAAATAGGGAAACTTCCAATGCTCCCTCTTGTAAGACCAACCCATCGTGGTCAGGGGTCTGAGAATGAGACGGAAGCAATGAAACTGGCACGGGAGCACTGCTGGGAATCCCTGCATGGTTTCTGCTCCTACATTATTGGCATCTTTAGAGGTTAAGGATGTGCTTCAGGTAAAACTCCCATCTTTAAGCACAGCAGAATATACCTAAGAGTAATGCTGTTGTAGTTCTGTTTTATTTTGATCTTGGGGGTCTCTCAGGGGTGCAGACAAGGAGCTTCTGGGCTCACTCACTAAAATCTACTGTGGCTTCTGAGGGGCTGGACAGCTTAAACTCGTAGTGATGGCTACTAGTTCAGGACCCCCTGACAGCCTCCTGTGAGGTCTTTAGTATGTGCTGAGATGTTTGTCGTGTCTGTTATTAATCTTATTGCAGTTCAAACTGTTTGTATTGGGCTCGTTTTCTGCCTTCTGTCATTCCTTCCCTCTTGTGCTGACTGCTGGATTTCAGCCAGCGAAGTAAGATCAATAACAAACACATCAGCTGGAACAATTTAAAACTACATTCAGAAATTGAGAGGATAAAGCTTGTCCATCAAAACTGCTAGTTAATGATTAACCATTTTAATTTTAAAAATTAGTTCACAAGCAACGCATGCAGATGTGAGTAAAACCAAACAGACTGTCTTGGTTTGTGGATACATTTCTGTGAGACGACAGGGGATCACAGGCAGGAGCCTTTCAGCCAGGATTTAAAAAGGCAAAGTCCTCACAGATTGATTTTATACTCACTTCTATTTCATCTTGGAGAGAAAGCCAGTGGCTGGTGATTTTATATATATAATATAATCAAGCCTTTCAGCCAGGATTTAAAAAGGCAAAGCCCTCACAGATTGGTTTTCTACTCACTTCTATTTCATCTAGGAGAGAAAGCCAGGAGCTGGTGATTTTATACGTATAATATAATCAATATATATATATGTATATACACACATATATGCAGCATGAGCCAGCAAGCGTTTAGGCTGCTAATGATCTTATTTCTGCGGCAGAGTGACTAATTTTTTTTCTCTTTTTTGTTTTGCAGAGCAAAGTTTTTACAGCTGAAGAAAGGTCCTTGCTGTAGTTTAATAATTTAGATGTAAGAATTTGGGGTTTAAAAACGAGTCGTCTCTATAAATCTTGTAGCTGTTCTCTCTGTGCACCCCTAAAATGCAAACTTTTTAACTGCCCTGAAAAACGCATGAAATTGGAGTGACTGTACTGAAAGTGTTAGGATGAACTAACTGTCCGTAGGTCTGTCACACACCAAGGCACATTTATGTAACCCAGGTTCCACTTTTAGGAGTGTGTGTGCTGGTTCGCTTCAGTTTGTTCGAGGTGAAAGCTGTAAATGATGCTACAGTTAGTGCAAACAATAAAAATAAGATTTTTCGAAAACATATTCGGTGTGCTTTTTTAAAAATTTGAACGGTACTATTTGTATAAAGTCATGGTATTTGATACTTGTTTCTTAAGAGATTGTTGGTAGAATGTGTAAGATGAGTTACGGGTCTGAGTCATTGCTTTCCCACTGTGAGCATGTTTTCATTAATATTAATATTTTCAATGTTCCTGTGTTTATATTACGATGATAAGTTTCAGCCAGCAGGGAAAAAACGGCTGGAGAAATGAGAGGAATGTAAGAATACATTTCTAAACATAACAGATTAGAAGTGTTCAGCTGTGCGGCATCTGCGGAGCCGAGTGTTATTAGGATCTGTGGGTGGTAATATTATTAACATTTGGGTTTGGTAAATATTCTGAAAGGTAACTCATATCTATGCACTTGGGCACTTGCATAAATCTCATCAACCTTGAAATAATTTTCTGTCCTCAATCCTCTTGAAATGAGAAAGAACAGCAAGTAATGAACATGGGATCAGTGCAGAAGGTTGTATGTAAAAGGCAGAAGTATGGCTTGATTGCTGATCAAATGCAAGCTCAAACAAATCTCTGGTTTTGTCATCTATAAATCTGATGTGGTTAATTTTCATTTCTAACTTCAATTACCTTTGCCAGGCTCTTGTGCTGTGAGTAAAAAATGTAGTAGTACGCCTACTCACTTCTTTCTGTCATAGAAATGAATATAATTGGTTTGTAAATGTATGAAATGCCTCAAAGTGATATTTGGGAACTATTTGGAAATGTTAAAGAGAGGTTGAAGTTTTTCTTGAGGTGTGCTTTTTAAATATTTTAAAATTGCTCTTTTGTATGATGCAGAATCCGCGCTGCAGAGTTGAATATTTCGCAGTAGTATCCACTACAACAGTAATTACCTCGAAAATGAGACTGTGTCTTGCATTGAGAGAAGTCTGGGAGGATCAGCCCCCCACCATACTGATAGCAGGAGAAGAGAGAAGGTTTCATCAGTTCACTAAAAGAAAATTTTTCCCCTTTATGCCCTCTCCTGGGTGCAGAAAGCAGCAGAGTGGCCTGGCACTTTGTAGAACTCTTGATGATACAGTCTAAAATACGTGGCCATCATTGACTCTGCTTAGTAGAGGACAAATGCCACATCCTTGCTAGTGCACTGCTTCCCAGGGAATTCATACCTTGTTTCATAGGGCAGAGTCCTGCTGCACAGGGCTCAGTGCCCGAGGCTGTGTTGTCTGCATTGCTAGTGCACTGCTTCCCAGGGAATTCATACCTCCTTTCATAGGGCAGAGTCCTGCTGCACAGGGCTCAGTGCCCAACGCTGCGTTGTCACCACCCGAAGCTTCACTGTTGAAGTGGAAGCTAGAAATCTAATAGTCTTGCACCAAAGGACCTTCCTTCATGAAATTCTTCTGGTAAAATAGCCAGGATCCAAAATACACAGTGAAGCACTAAATTTGATGAAAAGGTGAAGATTTTGGTAGCAAGGTGATGCGTGGCTTGGATTGCATTTCATTGGGCAGCACTATGCATCCTTAGCAAGTCCATTAACTGTAATGATCTTGCCTTCAAAATGTTTAAAAATTGAATATTTGCTGAAATACCTCCCCTTAGTGTAACAGTGCCATGATTGTATCAGCTACATTACCATTTAATTGTGTTTAGCTCTGGAAGCCTGCAGTCGTGACGTTTCAGTTGCGGCCTTGGTATGAAAGTGCTATTCATTGATGAAAGGATGAATTGAGAAGTGTTTGCGGTGAGTTTAATGCAGCCTTCAAGCACCTCCTGAATGAATGAGACCTGCTGTTTCATTCATTTTAGCTTAACCTGTTAGTCCCCACATACGTAAGTGCCTCAGGAAATCCGCTCAAGTGGAGATGGAATTTGTCTTTATTTTCTTGTCAGAGGAACAGCAGGCAAAATTGTTTGTCTGGATTCCTGCAGGCAGGGAGACCTCTGATGTCCAGGCCTGCTGCTTCTGCTCCTAATTCAGGCCAACGTGAGGTAGTCCACCTGCCTCAAGATCCTCACCCTTAGGTTCCCACAGAAGCATCATGATTATTTGCTACTTTGACAAGGTAAGCCTCTGAGAAAAGTAAAATGATACATTTGGAGAACCTGTGCATAAAAGGATGTGTGTTTAACACGCATAGTTAAGATCCAGAAAAGACTGGAGCGAGTGTAATGGAGAGCCACCAAAATGGTTGGGACTGGAGCACATTCCTGTGAGGGAAGGCCAAGGGATCAGGTCTCATTCAGCCTGGAGAAGGCTTTAGGGGAGACCTGGTAGCCAGCCCCCAGTACATATGATGAGGATGTAGAGAATATGGCTCTTCACTGATTTGTGTGGAAGGAAAAAAAAAGATCATGGTCACAAATTGATACAGGTGAGGTTCTGACCTGGTATAAGGAAAAATATTCACTGTAAGGACAATAAACACAGGTGCAGCAGCTCCAGTATCTTCATCTGTGGAGCTTCTCCTCAAGTCCAACTGAACAGTGTTTAAGCAACATGGTATGAATTTATTATGACCCTGCTTTGAGCAGGTTTGACTACAAACTTCCCAAGGTGCCTTCTGGCCTGACTGATTCTATGATTTACAATGGAAACACAGAAGAAAGCTTAAAAGTTCTGGTTATTTAATAGTGAACACCTCTGTTAGCATCTGTGTCTCCTTAAAGTGTAAAAACGGTGCTTGGATCAAACATTCTAACTATATCAAATTGACAGATTTAGAGACGTGGTTTAGTAATGTGGGTATGTTTGGGGTTTGTAGAGACATGGTTTAGTAATGTGGGTGTGTTTGGGGTTTTTTTTTGGTTTTTCAGTTAGGTTGATGGTTGGACTAGATGATCTTAAAGGTCCCTTCCAACCTAGACAATTCTATGACATAGATGATTTTCTTAAGTACATTCTGATGGCAGATTCCATCATTAAGTTGCATGTGTTGTCTTAAGGTCCCTTCCAACCTAGACAATGCTATGACAGAGATGATTTTCTTAAGTACGTTCTGATGGCAGATCCCATCATTAAGTTGCATGTGTTGTCTTGGATAACTTCATGTTCAGTGCCTTTGTCTTATGGTACATATTTTTATGTAGCCTGGTTTTGACAGCAGAGAAAATCAACAAGAAGTTCAGGTTTTAAGGAACACCGAACATCAGGTTCATTTATTTTAAAATCAAGTATCCAAAACTAAGAAAATTGCCATTTTCAGCGTGTAGGTTACTTGTGTTAAAGTTGACCAAATCCACGCCTCAATAATCATGTTGCTTTGTCAGCCCATAAGTCATCTCAACTATGCAGTAGTGCACTCTGGTGTTTTCTGAGAGAACTGTGTAGGTGTGTTGCCTGGTCGTTCTTGCATGGTTTGCAGTCTTGATTTTTCAGTTGGTGTCGTAGCTGATATGGCATGGATCCTAGGGACAGAGTTCTCCCACAAAAATAAGAAGATAATGGAAAAACTAAAATTTGCCAAAGTTGCCTGTTGCCGTCCCTGCTTCTTTAGGAGCTTTATGGTTATCAGTTTCTTTTATATGTCTCTCTTGCTATTAGTTTTCCCAATCTCTGCTTTCTTCCCTGAAGAGGAGCCAGACCCAGCACAGGAGATTTCTTTTGGCTCTCTCTGCTTTTCCCCTTGCGAACGAGAGGATTGCTCTCGTCAGACTTCACAGACCATTTCACAGTGACAGAAAGTGGGCGATACATACACGAAAACAGGGATAAGAAAACCAAGCGTTAGGCAGGAGGCCAGAGTAGCTGAATTTCCAGAGTGGCTCTATGGCAGTGTGTACAGAGCAAGAAAAAAAATGAAGCTGGTGTCTGAAGGGGAGTTGGAAGTTCATGTCCCCCCCCTACCTCATCCTCCCTCTCCTCGGCTGGTTATTAAACTGTTTGTGCAAACGGCTGCTCTCTGTTGGCATCCCAGCCCTACAATGACTGTAGTCAGGATGGGGAACAGAGGTGGCCTTTTAGGTCTGCTGCCTGAGGACGTAAAGAACTGCTGTCGCCACCACCTGTAAAAATTAATGTGTAAATGGTGAAGTTGGTTGCCCCTTTATTTGCCTTACCAGCATAACGTGGCCTGCTGGGGGGGCCCTCCCCACAAAATGGCTGTAATAAAATAAAGAATCTGCCTAGGAACTGAAGAGAGGGCTAGAGACTTCCCCCCGAAGGAAATGGTGAGCAAAACTCAGGCTCTGAACTCTGACAGAGGGGCCTCCACCTTTCCTCTGCCAAAACAGAGCGGGAGTGCTGCCTTCTCCCCTCTCACTCCCCCCCTCACTGCTCTTCCTTCTCCCCTCTCACTCCCGCTTCGAGGAGGCACAGGCCACACACGGCTGCTGTCACCCAGGTACTGAGGTGCTCCCCTGTCGTCTACGCTCCAGAAATTTAACGTGGGAGTACACAGATTCGTGTTTGCTGGGGAAGGTTATTAGAGAAGAAGTCTTATGAGGGAACTGGGCATGTTTAGTTTGAAGAAGAGGAGGCTGAGGGGAGACCTCATTGCCCTCTACAACTGCCTGAAAGGAGGCTGCAGAGAGGTGAGTGTTGGCCTGTTCTCCCAAGGGAATAATGACAGGACCAGAGGAAATGGGCTGAAGGTTTTAGATTAGATATTAGGAAGAATTACTTTACTGAGAGAGTGGTCAGGCACTGGAACAGCCTGCCCAGGGAGGTGGTGGAGTCGCCATCCCTGAGGTATTTAAGAAACGTATAGACATGGCTCTTCAGGGCATGCTCTTGTGCCTGAGATTGTTGGTTTGTGTCTGTTTGTGGGTTTGTTTGGTTTTTTGGGTTTTGATTTTGGTTTTTTTTGCATTTGGACTTGATGATCTCAAAGGTCCCTTCCAATCATGAAGATTCTGTGATTCTTTGATCTGATCCCCTCACAATATGGCGGGAGACCCGACCAGTGTGGGAAGGTGACAGGAGGGAAGAGCGGAGTGGGGTTGCTACACCTGTGTGCAGAAAACATTGCCTGAGACCATCGTGGCTCTTTGGTACCTCAGATGGCCCAAATGAAGCTGAAGCTCAAGTGTTTGAGCAGCACCGTTTTTGGTGGGGGGAAAAGCTACGTGGCCTCCATGAGGGTCATCCCCTGAGTGAGCTGCCCATGGCCCAGGTGCGAACAGGCTGTGCAGGGGCACTGTGTTCCATTATGTTGCGGGGCCATGTTGCAGTGTTGGGCTTGGGTTGTGGCTGTGGGGCCCTGAGCAGTGCTGAGGAGGGTGGTTTGCTGGCGGATGTAGGTCTTTCTGCTGCTCTGCAGGGCCTGGCTGGGAGCAGCAGTGCTCAGGAGACATGGCTGGCAGGAACTTGCCAAGGGCTGGAGGCCAGAGCGGGAGAGACGCCAATGTCTTTTATGTCATGCTGGTGAGCTTGGGCCATGGGATCATGGCTTTGCCCCAAGGGTGAATGCCGGAGCAGGCTGTGGAGTCATGGTTCATCATGACAAGATCTCTGTCTTTCCTCAAGACCTGCATCAAATTCTGCTGTCCCCAACGACCAACCCTGCACCGCTTTCTCTCATCAGAAAGCTGCTTCAAGACGTGTTGTTAAACCTGTCCATAGAAGTCCACATTGCATCTGCCATAAAGGTAAGCTATGCCAGGAGAACAGGAGATATATTTCACAATATTGCAAACAAGAAGAGGTAAGAGCCATTGAGCAGCACCAACAAGGAACATCATCTGTAGCCACCTCCCTCTCCTGTTTTCTTGAGCCTGAAATCTTTTACGTAGTTGGAATCAATTCAATAGCCTTTGGTTTTGCCTCATACTGATCGCATGGTTTCTGGGCATCTTCTTGGCTCAGGGTGAGTCAACAACAGAAAGAAATCAGAAACACTGCCTTCCTTCAGCTTAGGGAGCTATAAAACTTTTTATAAACACTAGATATTTCACCTCATTAGGGAGCTATAAAACTTTTTATAAACACTTATAAACACTGCAGCAGCAGCAATGTCCTCTGGCAGGAACATACTTCATTTGAAGTACAATAGATCAATCACAGTGATTTGATGGAATGGGCAAACTTTTTTTTTTTCTTCCTCACTATTAATCTTCTTTTTTTTTTTTTTTTTGGTGGAGGATTGTGTCATAAGTGTTTCTGACTTGGAAAGAACCTAGGATCTAAAATTAAAGATTACGTTAACTCCTTACCACCAGAAAAATTATTCTTCTGGGTATATCATGGCCCTTTTTAAACATCTACATTTTAGTTGAACTCAAATAAGAAAGAGCAGTATATGACTACTTTGCAGCTTCAGCATATTTCACATGAGCAAAGAAAATATACTGTCAAGAACTAGAAAGCAGTGTAGAAAACTGACTGCCTTCAGCATCTGTGAGAAGAAAGGCACATTGTAAATACCTGAGAGAGGGGAAGAAATCCATCCAAAAAGCAAATCCTCAGGTAATGAATTTTCCACATCATGCTCATTTCTGTTTTCTTCTGTGTTATCTAATAGTTATTAAGACCAAGAATAATTTTTGCTATTTTAAGAGAAGTATAATGATTTAATTGCTAGTGCGCTTTCTACAACACCTTTCTGCAAGTGCATCACTTCTCAGCCTGTAGACCAGGCAAGGAAAACTGAATTTGGTTTCTACATTGCCTTCTATTTGTACATTTCAGGATATTTACCTTTAAAAGCTTAGGAAAGAGAGACATGTAAGGGGGCCTCTGACAGCAGATGTTTTGACAGAAGCTAGTGTGTTACACAGTACTAGGTGTGTATTTAAGCAGAAACAAAAATTTAACACACGTTTTAGTAATTCTACTAGATGAGCATACACATGGGAACAAAGCCCATCCCTCACATGCCCCGGCTTTGGGCCCTGAACATGCAGTGAGGACTCTTCAACAGAGCCAGCTGGTTACACAGCTTTGTTTGGCTGAAATCAGTAGGTTTTATGCACATAGATACAATAATGAAATTCTGCGCTGCAAATTTTTATCTCTTTCTCAGGTTTTGCTGCTTACAATTTTATCTTCTTGCATGTCTGTTTTTTCAACATCACACTAGTTCTTCCAACCATAAATCTGTCATGCTACAAAGTGCAGGTTAATGTATATAGCGTGCCCAGTGAATACAGACCTGCCTATGTGTGCCAGCAGGTACTTGAATGTAAATCTTCCATCTGAATGCAACAGTGTTTCTCTGGTCTAGTTATGTTTATACTTAATTAAAACCATTACTCTTTGGTTCTTTCTGTTCATTACCTTAACTATAATGATTCAGAGAAAGGAGGAAGAGCTGATAAGGAGAGGAACAAAAATAATATTTAAAACCTAACCTGTGTTTTTATATTTAAAAAAAAGCAAACAACCTTTGTACAAATAGTAAACAACTGATCCTGGGTAGCTGGACAGAGTGCATATTGATGGGGTAACAGGAAAGGGCCCTTGAGAATGCCAAGATTTCATTGACTATTCCAAAACTAGAATTTACAAGTGTCAATCTGGTGAGAAGACAGCAATGAAAAATGCCACTTTTTCCCTTTGAAGTCATTCTATTTTATGCCATCCCCTAAAATAAACTAAGGGTTTTAAGTGATTTTGTGAGATTGTGTCACAAATTTTGTTCGTCTTCAAAAATCTCTTTTTGTTCTTTCAGAGCAGAAAGTGTCCAAAGGTTATTCTTTTTCTTCTTGATCTCAGCCCAGTGCTGAATGCACCCCATCTCACTCCCTGCCATGGTGGTGGGGCAGCCAGTGGGACTTTTTGTGCTGTAGACTCTGATGAAGCAGAACGCTTCAGTCAGCAGTTTGTCCTGGTTCAGAGCAGCTTTGGGCTTTTAGTGATGCTGAAAGGAGGAAGGACTAAGGTTTCTTTGCTGGACTGTACTTCAAAAAGCTATAAAGTCCTGTTCTCAAAAGGAATTGTCTAGCTCCGATTTATTTTAAGTTTTGAGGTCAAAATCTGACCAGAGCTAACAGAAAGAATCCCACAACCTTCCCTACCTATTCTGGGGCCTGGCTTAAAGAAACAATTAATAAAAGCATGGAGAAAGACTGCTTTACCATGTGTGAGATGCACTCTTGTACTAATTAATAGCGAATGTGAGTTCAGACCATTGGACGTTTATTGAAAGTGTGGTTTGCAGGTCAAATCTAGCAGCACCTGAAGTCTCTCCTCTTTCTGTATTTTCTTCAATTTCCTACTCGGCCTCAAACCTCCAATCCAAAGTGTTAAAAGATAACTTTTTCTAAGTTCCAGGCATACATCAGATGTCCTTGTGGTGACTGAAAGCTATCTGAACAACCTTTCAGAACACTGGCCGTTTCTGGATCAGCTGTGAGAACGGGCAGGGGTGGGACAGTCTCTCTTCACACCACATTTGTTCCTCCTGGAGGGATGTGAGGGGACGGTGAGTGACAGCACCTGCTCTCCAAAATCCCTATGGAGTGTCAGGTGATTCTCTTTTCTTATCTTTTTGTTTTTCCCCAAACCTAATGCTTATTAGGTTTTCCTGAAGTCATTTGGACTGTATCATCACCAACACGTGTACAATATTCACTGTCTATTAAACCAATGTTTTAAATACTGCATTAAATAATCCAGAACTCAGTTTCTGAAGGCTGTGGACAGGCAGTGGTTATGGGAAGGCTGTTCTTTACCAGATACCTAGTGTTTACGATTATTAATTTCTTGTTTGTTAATGATCTCCACATGGAGGAGCTGTAGAGTTAGAAATGATCCAAGAAAAACCACTGAGTTTTGAAAGGACAATATAGTCAGAGACATCATATCTTCTCTTGGTTAACTGAGCAAACCCCAAACCTATCATAAATGTTGAGGCATGTGTGTCTTTCAGCCTTTGCTAACCATAACAAGTTGCACTAGAACGTGGAAAGATGGGTCAAGAAACCTTTTTCTTTGTTAATGGCTTCTGTTCACTGTGTACCCAAACATGCTGATCTCAGTAAAGGCAAAATGGGAAATAAGATTTGTCCATTCCATTTGTCCTTTCTCTGTGCCTTCAGAGACTTATGTCAGATGTGAAAATGCTGAGAATGACCAGCCCACACAGTAGGTGTGAAGCGCAGACCTTTATGATCATTCTTCTGACTTGCTGAGCTTTCAGCAGGACTTTACAGAGCCCCTTCCAGATGTGAGCTCTTGAGCCTTACAACCCGATTGCATTTAAAGGTTGCTTATACCACGTTTCAAGGATAACCCAAAGAGTATGGAGGATAAACCTTATGCCTAACCCTGATAGTGCATAGGTCAGGCTATGGTGGCTGATGTGACTTTGTGGAAGCATAGTTTGTGGTAGCCCAAGATCACTTTTTCCATGTAGCTGAAACAGTTCCTTCAAATGCAGTAATCTAAACCAGCAAAGGAGTTGTCACAACTGTGCCTGAACCTTCTTGTTGTCTTTGCTGTGATAACTGTGATGGTTTAGAGGCATGGACCCAAGGCAGTATCAGTGTAGCTTGACCATCAGTATTTTTAGCAAAGGGGAAGTTCTGCACGTGGACTGAACTCTCTTTCCAACTGGAATCCACTGGAATAAAAATTTCTGTTAGATATTTGCAGGATTGAAGTCTCTGTGGTGGGTTGACCCCAGAGAGCACTGAAGCACCCACCAGCCTTTCACTCCCCTTCCCCTCCCCAGTGGGATGCAGGAGAGAATCAGGAGAGCAAAAGAGAGAAAAAAATGTGGGTCAGGATAGAGACAGCCAAAAAAGTGAAGGTAAGGGGGGAAAAAACCCACAAAGTGATGCAAAGACATTCACCTCTCACAAGCGGGCTGATGCCCGGCCAGTCTCCAAGCAATGCCTACTCTAGTTTTGTTGCTGTGTGCAACCTCTTATGGTATGGAATATCCTGTAAGTCCCTTTGGTCAGCTGATGTCAGCTGTCCTGGCTGTGTCCCCTACCCAATCTCTTGCCCAACCCTGAGCATTCTTGCTGGAGAGAGGACAGAGTAAGAAACAGAGAAGGCCTTGGCACTTCTTAGCAATAGTTAAAATATTGGTGTGCTATGAGCAATGTTCTAGTCACAAATTTAAGACACGCCACCATATGGGCTGCTATAAAAAATTAATTCTATCTCAGCCAGACCCAGCACAGCCCTCCTACACCATAAAGGCCCCTGGTTTTCCATTCCTGGTTCCTAGTTTCCTATTTCTGGAACAACCTCTTGGTTCCTGTTTCCATTTTTCCACTATATTTTAAAAGTGTGCTTGAAATGAATGTTTATTTCATAGCAAGTGCTAGAAGTATCTTGCTGTGCTTGGAAGCAGTGTAAAAAACCACAAAATTGCCAGGTGCTGATAAATTCACAAGAGTTTATGCAATATACTTTCTTAGTCAGGGTAGATTCATCTATTCTTCTCTCTCTACACAAATGTACACACCCTTTATTTCAATAAATATACTAATAAAGCCACTTATATTAATGAAATATAATGGAAGGGGAAAAACTACTCAATGCTTATTACATTATGTTACATTATATATACATCTGTGTATATATGCACATGTGTATTTGTCGGTACAGATTAATTTATTTGCAGAACGGATACTAAGAACAGAGAAAGACCAGAGATGAAATAACTGAAATAAAAAACAGGCTTTTGAAAGTCCTTCTATTCTGACCAGGATTGCATTAGAGAAAAACTAGGAAGGAAATCTGTGTTGCTTTGATTTCTTGGGTAGAAAGGTAGAAACGATAATCAGTGTATCTTCCTTGGAAAAAATACTGTTGATTACACCAGTTCAGATCAGATGTGGTTTGCAGAAGCCCAGACACAACCTTAAAACCTGTGGTCAGCAGCTGGGAAAGAATGTCTTTCTAATATACCACATCTTGGCCTGTACATACTCTGGTTTCCGCTCCAGTCATGTTCATCCTGTATCACTCTGCAGCCACACCAAGGTGTGGAAGAATTTCCCCACTGATCTGGTCAATATTTGAAGTGTTCCAAACCACACTATAACCCTCAACTGACCTTGTTTCCCTTCACCTGTGTACGATCAATTAGTATTTTTGCTGCCTGTAAAGGAGCTAATTCAGTGGAAACCGCTGTGTCTACATCAGGAAAAAGCTGAAACAAGTGCATAAAGTTGTTTCAAATTCCCACTAAGATAAAAAGATCTTACCTTTGTGAGAAGGTGGATTAGAGTTAGGAGAGGGCTGAATCTCATGTATTACCCTCGTCTGTCTTTAGTAACTCCACCATATCGCCTTAATGCAAAGGCTTTTTTTCAGCTCTTCATCTGAATAAGCACAGGGGGAGTTTTTTTAGTGCAGTGCTATGACAAGAGATAAGGCATTCGTGACAGCTGAAAGAATATTTTGGTTGGAGCTCAGTGTTTATGGTAAACAGCGCTGCTTGTAAGACAGTCCCTTGGGTTCTAGCAACACGTGTCTGATGATTTCATGGGAGCTCAGTGTTTATGGTAAACAGCGCTGCTCGTAAGAGTCCCTTGTGGTCTAGCAACACATGTCTGATGATTTCATGTAACATGTCAAATTCTTCCTTCTTGTAGATATGCGTGACTTGCCGTTACCCTGAGTCAACTCCAGTCTAATGGCAGGCAGTAATTTGCAATGGCATCTTTTTATTAGTTTATTCATTTTATCTTTCTGTAAGAGAGCAATCCTTTGTCTGATCGTATTTCTGAAGCTGTTCTGGTCAGACAGACAGGCTCTTGCACTGCTCTAAGCTGTAACAATCTTAGCAGGCTAAATAGTTCAGATGGCAATTAGTCAATCGTCGTTTCCCCTGGCTGCCAAAACAACTTGAGCATGCCCTGAATATAGTGAAATCGATAAATCTATGCTAACAAATCAAGCAGTCAGCCTGCTCCAACAAAATCATGGGAAAAGGAAAAGATTGTGCTTGGAGAGTCTATAGCTGTGACTTGGAATAGAGAAGTGGTAACTTCTGATAGAGGCAAAATTAAATGAAAATATGTAAAATTCAGATTTTGAGGTTAATTTTTTCCTGATACTGGAAAAACAAGTATGAAGCAGAACAGTGAAATTTCAGTGTAGTATCCCTCTATTTTACATTCTTTTTCTTCCATTTTTTTGCTTCTTTATACAATATAGTCTTTGTGTTTTGTGAAAGCTGAATTCTAAAGAAGAGGAAAAACCAGATTTTTTTTGTATCTATCTAATCCCATCTCCTCTTTGATGACCATGTAACATTATTGGATGCAAATGAACAGGGACCAAAATCTTAGGATCCCCTGAGATTGGGGTGTGTTTTTCACGAACTCTTGTATAGTATCAATCATCTTTATCATGGTATCAGCGTTTAACATCCTGTGTAGAAGAGGGTAATCATGGTTAGTTAGCAATGGTAATTATCTATGCTTCTTTGTCTTTAAATTGGTTCAAAATCAAGGGAAAATTTAAGGATGGTTCAAGATGCCTTTGCAATATGATTAACGGAGAGGTGGCATCTAAAATTTTCCTATCCTTGTTTGAATTTGGAAAGCTTCCTACTGCCAAGGCAAAATATTCTGTCAACCCCATTTGGCATTGAAGGTTTCTGTCTCCTCTATACATGTGGTCCACAGAATTTTCCTCTGTATTGTCTCATGAAACAAGGGATTTCCTCATCATTTCAGAAACACATTCCTAATGGTTGTGCTCCGTCATGGGCTAGGATATCCTTGGGCTAATTATATTTTGCTGAAGACATGGCTGTCCTTGCCTACTGAGATAAAGTGGTGCTCTGCAGGTCTGGAAACAAAACTCTCCCTTTTCTGGCTGCATGTGAGAGTGTGTTCAGTAAGCAGTGAGGCAATAGGTGAACAACTGCTGACTGCCAGGTATGAGCTGGGAGCAAAGAGGGTTAGAGCTCTGCTGAAGAGAAACTACACCTTGGCAGTAATGAAATTCAGGCTACTTTAACCAAAACGTTGCCAATTTAATGCAGCAAGAAAATGAAGAATAACACTGCAAAGTAAGAGCTACTGAATTCATAGATGATGAAGGTAATCAGTAATACAAGGGCTACAAATGATGGGTAAAATGATTAAACTGTTAATCTCACTCACAAATAACCACTGTATGAAGGAGCTGAGTTTGCTTAATTTACCAGTGCTTCAGGAATTTGGTTCTTAATGGAAACACCTGAGCATCTGCAACTGGGAACCTCAACATGAACTGGAATTTGCTATAAAATAACTTTGCCATTTAGTCTTGTAAGGTGCTCTTCTTTTTATTAGCTTATAATTAATATAGAGCAATCATTCAGTTTCTGTTGTTCTTATTAACTTAAAGTTACCACTTGTTTGAATTAGCTAGGTTTTGTTTGTTTCTTATTTGGGTTTCATGATACCGGTTTTCACCTGGATGGTGTTCTGCCAAATTCACTTGTTGGTTTTGGCTAGTTTGTGAAATAATTGGGTACTGTCAAAGACTCAATGAAGAGATAATCTGGTGCCTTTTTTTTTTTTCATACTTATTTAACGAATATAAATTTAACTCCAGGTCAGAAGTAACTGAAAAATATTGTTAACAGATGAGTTTCCTTCAACCTTCTTTCCAGTGATTATGCCTCCGTGTAGAATAGCGAGTAAACAGTTCTCAGTGCACTGAAACCATCACCACATTTTAAATTAAATTGGAGAGCAATGGCAATAGGCTATGGAATATTCTCCTGAAGAGTTGGGCACAGGCGGTGAGATGCAGAAAAGCTGGCATCGGTGCCACTGCCCCTGTGACAACTATTTTGTTGCTATGTAAGAGGGCTTCAGCATTTAGGGCTGTCGGCACCTACTGTCTTTTGTAGATACTTGATTCACAAAATGAAAAAAGGAAATAAAGTTAGGAGTTCCTTGCCTGAAGCTTGTTTACGTAGGGGTGGAAGCAAGGTGCCAGAGAACAACCCACCGCCACAATAAAAAGCACTTGGAGGTAGGGGCATGACTCCCACATTTGTTAACATACTCAGTCTTCCAGCAGGTATTTTCAGCAAAATTGTGTACACCTACAGCCTGTACATGATTATATTTCATTAGTAAACAACACATGAACAGGCTAGTCTGTTTTAATTAATAACGTGTGTACCTATGCACTGAACATGTCTGATTTACATACACTGATGGTATTCAGTTAGTTGCAGGGAACACCTGGAATGCTAGTCACATTAAAAACAAACAAAAAAAAAAACCCATACACCCCAGTCCCTGAAACTAACTGCAGCTTAGCATCATCCATTTAGCCATCTTTAAAGGAACTCTAGGTGTTGAGTGCTTAATATATGTCATTCTTCAGGTCTTGCAGCAAATATGTATTCACTTCTAGCTTATCTGTAAAAGTGGAAAGTGAGGTTTGTAATACATGTGTCCGGCCCTGTTCTTCTAACAAAGTTTGCAAACTTATCCTGGAGAATTTCTGTGAGGTAGAAATGTAAGCAGCTGTTCACTGATGCTGGATCTATTTTAAATCCCTCTGCCTGAGCATTTGCACGGAGAACAGCATCCTGATGTCTACACGTATAACTGACAAGTAGCTGATATTCTTATATGATGCCATACTTGTAGGTGGTCAAGGAAATTCATCGGTCATTTACTATTTTTAAATTAACTTTCTATTGTTTGTACATAAAATTGACTCTTATTCTGTGGGGGTAAAAAACCCTATAAATAAACAGGAGCCTCACAATGTCTCATAGATGATGCCACAAGAAACTTGCAGTTTCCAAATGGTGTACCAATGCAAATAATAATTCAACAATAATAATTTCCTATACAAAAATACATATATTTGTGGATAATATATAGGCAGCAATAAGGACTAACTTAAAAAATATGGCACTTCTTCCACGTCAATGAATCATAATTAGGAATAAGGATAAAATCTCTCTTTCTTTGCTTGAAGGGCAAAAAGACACCAGATAGTAACAGTATGTTGTAACAGTCCTAATGAAAACTTTAAAATGCTGATTAACTGTCCCAAGTTTCAGTCAAAAGGCAGCAGGAATACATCTGGACTAAGATTTTTTTTTTTTATACAAAACTCACATTGGGCTTTGGGCATCCATGTTTTTAATTCTCAATGATTACTTTTATTGGCTACTGTTGCCAAATGTTTTCTGTGCCTTTCTATTTTAATAACTAAACAGTTATCCCTGTAAGTCTCATCCTGCCAAATTAGCTGTTTAGATTTGCCATATGTTGCATGGATCAAATTGTCTTTCGATGACTGGTCTGTGCTCTTTGTTCTGCAGCAAAACTATGCCTGCAGTTTACAAGGAAACTGCGTTTCAGCTCAGCAAAGGGCAAAACTAAGGTATATTTTAAAATATACATGACAGAAAGGAAAAAAAAAAACAACTGTCTTGGAAATCAGATTATAAACAAGTTTTTGCAGCAATTTTTTTTACTGAAAATTAGGTGCTAATTAAGCACCTAAGAAATTGAGGTCCTGCTTTAATTTTGTGTACTTTCTTTTCAAGATGAAAGTTGAAGAAAACAAGCATTCTGATCACCTGGAGATAGTGAGGAGGCAGCTCCCAGCGGGATTATTGGGCTACAGTATGAATATGCACCATATGCCCAGGTAGGTAAAAGGCATCCATAAAACATCAGTTCACGTCTAATTAAAACAAAACAATATTCTGGTGGTATAGCAATAAAACTGCAGGGTATCCAGGCCAGCCTCCAGAGACTGAGACTATATTTTATGCATCTAAATAAGTAAATCTTGGTTTACTGGGGTTTCAAAATCGTCTCAGCGGGTTAGGCAAGAGGTCCAGCCGGGTCAAGATGGAGCATCTCAATGTAATTGCCTCTATCAACACACACTCAGCTGCAGAATTCCCCCCAGAAGTTTCTATCTGCTAAAGATGGGAAGAGCCAACGTGTGCCCAGTTTGCCAGGACCCCAGGCAGGGAATACCAAAGCAGCAGAAAGGCAAATCTCCTCTTGCATGGCCTTTGCTTTCCCTGTCTCCCCCATTATTTATCAAGTAGGAAGACTGCTGGTATGTCCCATCGATAACGGGGCAGCTGAACTGAGACTGACATTGAAACCTAATTTGCTGGGCAAAGCTGTTAAAATAGGCAATTTTGGATGTGTTGCATGGTTGGAGGGCTTGAATGTTTTCAGTACATTGTGATTAGTTTCACCGGTAAATGGTATTTTGTAAACACCAACAAAAAAAAAAACCCATTGCAACATCATTTACAAGAATAAGTATTATGTTCCCTTTCCAGCTAAAGAGCATCTGGCACTTCCTAGTGAATATGTCTGAGAAAATCTGTGTCAGAACTGGGACAGGAATGTGCAGTTCATTACCATAAACCTTGTGCTTGGTCCTGTTGTCCGTGGTTCCTTACATATTTCTTTGTAGCTGTCCTCTCTTCCCTATTTGTAGAAGTTGTCCAGCCACAGCAGAGAGGTGTGTGGTGGTGGTTTGGTGGCAGGGTTTGTTGGTGATACGTCAGAACCAACCCCCTGATCAGTCACACCAAAATAAATTTATAATATGGTTACAAAGGGCAGTGGGGCACACATGGTAAAGACATACCTGAATTAGTGCCAGAACCTGAGGTAGTGTAGCCACTTTGGCTTGATGCTGTCCCCAAAGTAGTTAGCCCTAATGAGAGGCTTATTACCTGGGGCACACTATATTATGAATCAGCCCCTGAGTATTTCAAATAAATGAACCCCATTCCCCAAATTTCTCTCCTGCCCTCATTGCAGAATTACACTCTTCCTTACTTTTTTGGCCTCTGTTTTATTTAAAGAAAGTTAGAAGTCTTTTCATCGCCAAACCAGCCCAGACAATGCCTTGCTTATAGCTTTGTCTCTTTGTCTTATTCTATTTATATCTAATGGAAAGAATCAAAGAGGATGACCTGCCTACATCTTATAACAATTTCTACTTTTATCTCTTCTTGCATCCCACCTTTCATGCTTATATTTCCCAAGCACATATTACAAATGTCCCACTTACTTTTCTCTGGTAAAACCACCTGAAGCAACTGAGCTGCAAGGGCAGTAGGTGCTCTATCCATTCTTTAAGGGTCACCTATTTCCAACTCTGAATGCATTTTTATATTTGTCTAATGCTTGTTCTTTCACTGTCATCATCTTTTTTCAGGTTAATATGCATTAGAGCTGGTCCCATAATGAAATCTCGTGATGTAACTCAATTCTTTACATACACAGAAGCTGGCAGAGATGGAGGGGCATGGGTCAGTGCTGGGTGATTGACCCCTGCTCTTAGACCCCACACAGTCCACTAATTCTGAGGGAGCTTGTATTTTTTTCTAAGCGTTGTGCTTATGGCCATCTCACCATAATGAATGCTGTCCTTAATGCAGAATAATTACTTATTTTTATTTTTACTTGTTCTCCGACATGTTTTTGTGGCAGGAGGTGACGAAACGTTCTGAAGGCAGCTTTGAAATACTTTGTGGAATGGTTTTCATTTCCCAAAGAATCACTCCCCAGATTCTGCTAAACACAATAGTAGTGCAACTTGTTGAGGGCGTTGCAGGATGCTTCCCCCAATGGCTGGGAAAAGCTCGTTTAGAGAAGCTCATGATCTAATAAAGTTCTTATCATTGTTCATGGTGAGGGAAGGACTTGACTACAGTAACATCTAATTTACGCAAACACACCTTGTCACCCCACCAGAGCTGGGTGGTTGGTTTGGGTTTTTTTTTGGTGTGTGTTTTTTTTTTTTTTTTCTTTTTTGGCGTGTGCTAAGAATGAGAACTGGCGTTTTTCCAAGGAGGTGTGTCAGAGGTGAAGGAACATGGCACTGAAGTATCCTATTGTGTTGTAACAAGCCTTGCTGGAGAGACCTGAAGGTGTGTCTCCACCTTTATAAATACCACGCTGCTTTTACAGCCAGCTCTACGCGCTTTTGAAAGAGGCGAGTTGCATCAGGAGCTGCCTTTGGGTGTCTCCAAGCCCTCTGCAAGGTATGTCTTTAGTTATCTTACTTTTGCACTGTGCCACTTGCAACAGATGCTTAGTGTCACAGCACTATTCACTTTAATGTCATTAGTTGCTGTGTTTGCCACAGAACGGCAAATACAACATGATTTTCTCTAAAGAGGGTTTTATGGAGTGAAAAATCTCTCTGTATAGTGAAAGGCATGAAGCAAGCCAAGTCTTATGAGGAGAGGCTGAGGGAGCTGGGGTTGTTCAGCCTGGAGAAAAGGAGGCTGAGGGGAGACCTTCTCGCTCTCTCCAACTCCCTGAAAGGAGGCTGTAGAGACGGGGGGTCGGTCTCTTCTCCAAAGTCACAGGCGCCAGGACTAGAGGAAATGGCCTCAAGTTGTGCCAGGGGAGGTTCAGATTGGATATCAGGAAAAATTTTTACACTTAAAAGGGTTATTAAGCATTGGAATGGTCTGCCCAGGGAAGTGGTTGAGGCACCAACCCTGGAGGTATTTAAAAGACGGGTTGACACAGTGCTTAGAGACTGCCGAGTGATGTTTTTTTATCAGAGTTAGGTTGATGGTTGGACTAGATGATCTTAAAGGTCCCTTCCAACCTCAATTCTACAATTCTAAGAACTGTGCAAAAGTAAAACGTGCTCACATCTGCTGCTACCTATGTATTCTAAATTCATGTAACTAAAGATATTTGCAGAGAGTTAAATGTTGAAATAGGTTCCTTATTAGCATGCCTACACAGGAGCTTCTGCTTTCTAACACGGAAACTTGGCTACAGAGACAGCTATGGTGGAAATATCTGAAAAGTACATTTTGGGGATTTAATCAACTAAATGTCAGATTTAAATAATCTACTGTTATGGTATGCTCTGATCCTGAAAGCTGCTTCATAAAGAGAAATACCTACAGAAATAAATGTGCTCTGTGCAGACACGGGGATCAGCTAGATAATTATTTGCTAACTAGCTACGTTTCAAAACTGAAGTTGCATATTTATCCCTTGAAGTTGGTAGCTTTAGACACAGCACAGCACACTGCAGGTGTCCTCAAAAGCAAAACGGTAGTTCTGTTTTATTTAGAAAGCATTAATCCAACCTAAGCAGTTCTATGATTCTATAATAATTACTTTTTGATGTCTGGAAAGACTACTTGCATTTGTTTTCAACAGAAAACGAAATACTGGCATAACCAGTGAATTAAAACAATTTTCATAATGCATAAGAAATAATTTTGCTCAACTTGAACAAAATGGTTTCCTTTCTGCCTGGCAGATTTTTGAAGAATAGTCAGAGGCTGGAGTCAAAATCACTTATGTGCCATTTACAAAACAAGAGATCATGGGAACAAGAAGGGCTTTATAAGTTATAACTTCAGATATCCATCTGAGATTGAGAAATCCCAGGTTCAAATTCCTTCTTTGACTGCAGAAAAGATTTCAATTTAGTTACCTCAGTCACTGGGCAGTAGCACGACCTGGGAGTGACTCTCTTTTTTTCCACATTGCATAGCTAATTAAGATATTGGATGAGAAGGACTTACTCCATAGCCATCTACAGTTCTCAAGGATAATACATAATGATTCCAGAGATCAGATATCATTCACACAAAGGGCAGAGGATTTTGCTGATAACATCATTTTAATAGGTATCAAAGAGCAGTGCAATACCACGTCTGAAATGCTGCAACCGTGAAATAGAGCCCAGCATTAAGTGAAAAATGTTTTTATATTTTGGGGGTTTTGTTTCTTTTGAATGCAGATAAGAAGCAAAGCGGAGACCATGAGGATCAAAAGCGCTGAAGTCCTTTGTGTGTTGATTCTGGTCTCCCAGATGCTTCTAGCCAACTGTGAAAGGCAGAAGGAAAGAAAAAAGGGAAGACACGGCATAGAAGAGGGTGGAAAAAACCAACCTGAATCTAACCGAGAACATGAAAAGGGGCGGAAGCCAAAAGGAGGAAAAGCAGCTCCTAAAGGCAAGTTTAAAACCAAAGAGAATGCTGAGTGCACCTGGGCAGTGACGGACACGAATGCTGCCACTCTGCACGTAGGCTGCAAGCACGGAGACAGCGAGTTCTGGTGTGAGTTCTCAGGAGACCCTTCCACCTGCCCGCAGTACGCAGCGAACCAGAGATCCTACTGGAAACAAGTCTCCCGATCCCTAAAGAAGCAGAAGCAGATCTGTCAAGACCCCAAAAGTGTCCTAAAATCTAAAGTGTGTAGGAAAGGGCCGCGAAGCGCTCATTTCAAGTTGACCCGCTCAAGCCTACTGACGTCAGTAGGTCCTGCAAGAGGGAACGCCATTCATCACGCAAAAGAAGTCGTTCAGGCTCCAGCAGCCACCTCTCTGACTGAAAAAAAGCAAGAACACCATCCTCAAGACTGCGTTGAAGACGTAGATTATATTGATCAGAAAAAGGTGGCTGAGGAGTACTGCCCAGAAAGCTTGCTTTCTTTCTGCAACTTTTTCATCACCATGGTCCAAGACAAAAAATGCTGAGGAGGAAGTGTTCCTAAAGCTCTGTATCACGAGAGCCTGATCTCACCTAAGTCACTGCAAACTATTCCAGATTTTATTCTCATGTTGTATAGTGTATATAAGAAAAAAAAGGAATATATTTTTTCTGATTTTGTATATACACAACAGACTACACTTGACGTAGTCGAAGCTGTTCTAGATTTTATGTGCATGTAGATTGCTACACAGGTGTTACCTATGGATGTTACGTACTCTGCACAGAAGCATATAAGTAGTCTCCTTGCCCCTCTTTGAGCTGTGCTAGCCAAAGCAACGAATTCAGTGCTATGCACTTCTTGGTTATGTACAATACTTTTGACCTAAAAATTATTAACAAAAATAAACTTCAAAACATATTCAAAATATTTTCTCTTTCTGTGTTTAACTAGATTTCTCTATAAGTGCTTCAAAGTTTGCTCTTTCACAGGATCTTGGCAAAGTGTTACTTATAAAGCAGTTTTAAAAATACTTCTGCAGCTTTGCAGACTTTATCTTTTTCAGCCAGTACAAACAAGATTTTGATAGGGAACTATATTATTATTAGTTCTTCATCATCGTGACAATGAAGGGCAGCAAGATTTTCAGATCAGCTTTTTCCATAGTTTTGCAAAGCTTCAGCTTTTCAATCTCATCAGAAGATGTCAGAAAACTTTGCAAACTTCAATGCTGTCATTTCTCCTATAGTATGAAGCACATCGTACTGATTTTATGGCAGGTAAACAGAGACACAGATAAAATGACTTATACAAGTTCGTACACAGGCCCAGGACTGGACCCCTTACTGAAGCAGCTAAAGCAGCTCAACACTGCCTGTATGTTCTTTTGAGGTTCCATTTTCTGTTATCTTTATGTATGGACAACACTAATAAATACTTTCCTATTCGTTAAACTTCATCTGTATTTTTAAAAACAGCGAAATCCAAACTCTACAAGAACAGAGATTTTAGAAAACGTAAACATAAATAATGACAACTGACCTTTGCTGATTTTTGAAACTCCATCTGGAAGAGACATAATACAGAAGTTACACATTTCCAGTGGCTATGGGCTTGGAAGGTTGGTCTTCTACCATAGTGGTCCACTTACAGAAACTTGAACTTTCATTAAATACAATTTCCCTGAGCATTTCTAGCAGATTAATACTTCTGTTTCTTGAGAAAATACAGCCCGTTTCCTTCTATAATTATCTCCTTGCTAGAATATTTGAGAGAATAGTTTTAAGAAGGGTAGCTATGAGTAACTCACCTCCTCCACTTCCTTCTTTTCATTCATTGTCGTATATACTCACTTCATATTTAAATAAGCACGTCTGGGGAGGGCATTTTAATACTACTCTTGTTGCTACAGCAATAGAAGCCCATGCCATTATTTAATATCAGTTAGTATTTTCTTTGCAATAAAGAACTAACTTAGCAAAAATGCTTAAATTTAGATGGAAGTCCTCAATAAGAAAGTACTACTAAATGCACAGCTGCTTTTTTAAATTTTTTTTGGCTTGTTAGTGGGGATCAAGCCTTCTTACACAGGGGTGAAATTATATTTTGCAATTGGGAAGAAGGCAAGGTATCAGCTCAGGCATTAGCTGGAGCATTTTGAAGAGGACAGTATTCTGAAAGCTCTCGTATGGTATTCATTTACATTTTTTTGCTACTTACAATATTGTGATGTCAGTTTGACTAATACCTTGAATGTGGGATGCTGCTATTAGTCAGGCAAACCGTTTTTGAGGAGGATTCAGCTGTATTTTGCCAAGTCTGAGAGGCAAAAAAAGAAGCAGGTTCTTCTTACAGAAGTTCCAGCCTCTGCATGTCCCATAGAAACACTGGGTATTACCAGGCTGTGCAGGGTAAATTCTGCTGGGCTGATGCCCACAGCAAGGCAAAATTCCAGTAAAAAAGGGCATCAGTACTAGCTCTTGTGGAGCCTGGAAGACATGGCCATTCTGGTCAGGAATGGCCATTCATGGCCATTCCACCAAGCAGGGTGGAAAACCAGCCACTGGTTTCTTATTATTAAGGTAGATATATAAGTATTAAATGCACAGGTGAGTTCCAGCTGCTAGACATTGTGTGCTGGCCTGCACCACTTTGCGTTGGGAGATGGTTGAGATAAGAAAGTCAAAGGAGGCAGCGGAAGGATTAGGAGAGCACGTTTGGCTCAGGCAATCAGACGCTGTAGTGAGTAATTACGAATAACTAATCAGGTACACAGACACCTGCCTAATAGTCCCAGATCACAAACAGGGCACTGGGCAGGGCTGGCTTTAAGAGGCTCACTTGCTCCAGATGTTTTGGAAGATGTCCAACCCTAACTGCCCGTCTCCGCTGTTGCCCCTATGACTACCCCTGTGAGTACTTTGTTGCCCGAGGCACGATCCACCCCGCTCCGAGTTGCCAGGAGCCCTGTGGCTGCCGGCCAGCCAGGCACACCGAGCCAGGGACATATCCCAGAGCAAATTCCAGCCCGGGATTCCAGAGCCGTGAGTTACATCTCCACGTGCAGGACTGCCAGCACGTGGACCTACCGTATGGAGCTGCGCGCTCCTCTCCAGGGACGCATCATAATTCTGCCCCCTCATTTCCTTGGGTTTTTTTCTTGTTCTTTCAGGACTGACTTTCGTCTTCACATGTGGCCCTTTACAGGAGGAAAACATGCTCAATCTCAACAGTTCCTGGGTGCATTTCATCTGCGATGCGTGCAGCTGTGCCAGCATCCTCCAAGGACAGCACGGAGCATCAGGAGAAACAGGAGATCTCTGTGCAGCCTTTTGCGTCGGAGGTGGGCTAATGTGAGAGTGCAGGTCTCAAAACTGTCTCAGCCAAAGGATGGATTTTTAACTTCCACAGGTATGTAGTTTGGGCTGCTCTTCAGAAGGGCACATTTCAGAATGGCAGGGTCTGAGGCACATATATCTGGAGTCTAACTTCATGAACAGCTTTCTTTGTGACTACGCAGACCACAAGCGCATGGTCTAAGTGCATCCAAGTTCTCACTGCACTCACCAATCCTTGTGTTTCAGTCCTACATCTACAAAGCAGTTGGCACATATATCTGGAGTCTAACTTCATGAACTGCCTTTCTCGTGACTGCGCAGACCACAAGTGCATGGTCTAAGTGTATCCAAGTTCTCACTGCGCTCACCAAGCCTACAAAGCAGTCACTTGACAGCAGTTACATATGAGTTGCTTTCTTGTGGTCATTTACAGCGCCAGTTAGGTCAGTATAACTTTGGTGTTTCTGGAGTCAGGCTGGTTCGGATAAATAAAACATTTCCTGGCATTCTTCATCTTAGGACCTGTGGTCAAAACATTTCCTGGCATTCTTCATCTTAGGATCTGTGGTCGTTATGGAAAAGTTCACAGCTGAGCTGGATTCTGTGCCTCTCTTCCCCAGGTGCACCAGTTGTCATTGTGCCAGAACTTCATGTTTGAATAACTTGGAATAATGGTGGTGGTGGTGACTCTTCTAACATCTTCTATTGCAGGGCAGGCAGGAGCACAGTGAATGAAAACAGTGAATGGATTTAAATTGTGCCTGTGCAGCCCATGTCCTCTGTCCTACCATGTTGGAAACAAGCATCTCTGCCTTCTTAGCGTCAACCCGAGTTATAGAAAAGTCAGCCCCATTTTTCACCTGGAGAAATGGGATATAGGAAGACTGAATGACCTTGAGAGAAATGGGGAGAAAATCAGAGGCTTCAGAGTTCTAGTGGTCCCCTTCTCATGCCTCCTGACTAGGTCATTCTGCACAAGAACTAAATGTATTTATTCTTGAAAATATCCAGCTAACTTCTAGGTATTTGGAAATTATTAGGAATACCTTTGGGAAAAATCAGCTTACTTTCTAGGCAATGTAGTTTGTTTTTCCAGACAACCCCGGGTATTATAATTTGAATAGTTACTTTGAAAGAAGGATAAGGCTTTTGAAGATAGGAAACTTGTTCTAGCTTCAGAGATAAAGAATTTTCAGGGAGTTTCCCTGCTCTTGCAATATGGAATACTTACACTTTTGGCAGCTGCCTTAGATTATGGATGATTTTTTTTGGGCAGACCCAACTCCCACATACCCCCATGAATTCTCAAACTCTCACCACACTTCGGAGAGCCAAAAAATGGATTTTTAAAAAAGAGGGAGAGAAAAATTTGGAAGCTACGATTTGGTTGTTTGGTTTTTTTTGTTTTTTTGGTTTTTTTTTACAAGACAGTCTTATCTAGCAAATTTTAGAGAGGTTGTTTGGTTTTTTGGTTTTTTTTTTTTTACATGACAGTCTTATCTAGCAAATTTTAGAGGTATCTTTGTATTCGCTGGGAAATGGGGAGACATTTTTAATGCCCAGGAGACAGTTCTGGCAATGCAGTACTACTTAAGAATCTGTAAAATTTCAGCTCCTTTAACTGGAAAGATTCTATTCTTTTGTTATTTTCTGCAGTGTATTTTCTACCCGGCTTTCACACACAATTTCATCTGAATGAGTTTCCGCTCCTTTTGCAACCTCCTTTATTCATTTACCATTTTGGCAGCAGTACAGATTACATATCTAATCTCACATGTTGCATGACTGCTTGTAGGAGAACTGAGCTGAGTGACTCAAGCTCCTTGCTTCCACAGGAGAGCCCTACCCTCCTCTTCCCCCGAGGGGGCCAATGAGTACCTACCGCCTGATATCACCTCACCTGGGTTTGACCAACCGTAGTGGAGGCTGAGTGTTCAGACAAGACACATTTTACTCTGCCGTGCTCAATCCATGTAGACATAGCTGAACCCCAGATAATAAATTCCACTCCCTTTTCCACCTTTACCTTGATTTTTTTCTGGTGCTGCCCTGAGCAAGGCAGCTCAATACTTGTTGGTAGCTGCTGCACCTCACCCGTGTCTTTGCCTGGTTCTCATTCCTTTTCAAGATATTATATAGTTTGCTCCTCCAGGCTGTTTCCAAGAGCGATACCGCACTGGGAATTGATCAAATGGAAAAATCCCGCTTCAAGGATGGGAAATTCAACAGGTTGCAGCTTGCAGAGGTTCCTTACAGTCTTGTCACTAAGGTGGTGGTATCATCCCATCCATGGCTGGGGCATGCATGGCTCCTGCCTGTTAGCACCATAAACGATCTGACAAATCCTGTGGAGCTCAAGACAACTGTGCACATTCCTGTATTCTAACACCTTTAAGCTTCTTTCCACTCCCTCTCTTGAAAGAGCAGGGGAACTTTGAACCCCAGCTGCAGTCATCACCTCTCTTCAAAGGGCCAGAGAGGAGAAGGCAGAGTGCAAGAATCTTAGTAGGTTTAGAGTTATCAGATACTGAACACCTTGAGGTTTCAAAAGGATAACCAGGTGCCTCGATTGCTCTTCCCATTGCCAGTGCTGCAGTGAGACAATACAAGGTCACGCATAAAGAGAGGGAACCGACCATGTCACAAAGCTTTTTACCTGTTTGTAAAGCTATTACAAGCACAAAAGTATTCACTGAGGCCCAGGTTCTCTCTTTAATGAGGATTCACGGAACAGGTTTCTCTGGAAACATGCTCCTATCTGTGTAAAATATGTGTTTTATTCAGCTGCTAGAACTTCTTCCAAAGTTGCTTACTGATCCCACTAGAAATAGCTGTTTTAAGACAAAGAAATGATAGTGAGTAGGCAGAAGAACTGTGAAGACTTCCCATGAAGTTGTTGCTATCTGGCGGCCCCAGTCGCCAGTCATACCAGGCCCCATGTGGAAATGGTAGACTTAATTAACCTGAGACTTCCTGTGGACCATAGGAGTCTCACACTGATTTCCAGGCAGGAATCAGACACATCAAAGGGACGTTTTTATATGATGAGAGCCTGCAACATGTTCAAAACTGCACATATAAGCACTCTCTGGTGCTTTGTATATGCCAAGGAAGAGGAGAGTTGTTCCAGCCAGCCAGAAAGTTTGATGTTAAGATGAATCTTAAAATCCAGGAATTACAATATTATATGCAGCAGGAATGTATTCTATACATCCATAATATGTGCCCTAATTATATGTAATGAGTGTGCTTAGATAATAGAATATTATTTAAATAATATGAGTTTCCTTTTCATCTGTAGCCTGAAGGTAACATGGTTTCCAGAGTCACTGTAGAGGTTGTGTGTTTCCCTGAAAAATCTTGGAATGCTTTTGGGCTACTCCACAGCAGCTGAATCCCTACAGATGTACATGCCATGGCAGCTCTGTTCCTACTCCTTGTTCCAAAGGGCTTTCCAAAGGATGGCTGCAGTTTTTCCCTGCAGTACAAGCTTCCAAGGAATGTTGTGTCCTGTCTCTTATGCCTACGGGCATGAACATTTTCTTTGCTCTATATGTGTGGCAGCCTATAGTCCTTAGTGTCTTATAGGGAGGACTCCAGTTAAGTGTTGATCTCAGAGACTCTGTATTCCTCAGTCACACCTGCAAATGACACAGAAGTGGGCTAAAGAGGTCAGTTTGTGGACAGAGAACAGTTGGGACATTAGGGATGCTGGTTTGTGTGTGATTTCAGCTGAAGTCTTGTCTCTGAAAAAATCCTCATGCAAAGCATTAGAGATTGCACGTGCTGCTGCAGATGGGGTGTTTTGGATAACGACACTCTACTTGAGCTAACGATCAGGCTGCTGGTTGTACAGGGTCCTTAGAGCTCCCAGGTCACTATTGGTGTAAGAGTGAAGATGTTAGGTGATGATGTCCTGGCCAATTTCCAGCTGGGTAATTACACTCTGCTGCCCAGACTCTTCTCAGAATGTCAATCAGATGTGTCTTTCTTCACCATCTTAAACCACTTTGTGCTCTGATCGCTAATATTTCGGTGTGGCTGGTTTTACTTGGGCAGGGGGCCTGGGAGAATATTTACTGAAGGCCCCCAAGTCTGAAGGAGGATCAGTTGTTAAGGCAATTTCCAACTGTAATTTGGAGAGGAGGCAAAAGAAAAACTAAAAGTGAGGGATTAAAAACAAAAGCAGGAAAACTGCTGTTTTCAGAGAGGCAGATGTATTATTAACAGATAGAATCAAAGTCTTCATATTCAGTGTTTTTATCTTGAATATCCATGTGCTTGATGTTTCTTTTATCCTACAATCCACAGAATCCTCTGAAAAAGTGCGTACCTTAGCCCTCCCGGTATGAGTAAGGGTTAAAAACATAGACAAGTTGTCATCAGCAGTTCAAAAGCCAAATGCAAAATACAAAGAGTCCCCTGTTTATTACTCTCTTAAAAATTGCATGTTAACTTAATCTCCTAAGGGTGAGCCATGACCTTTGAGTGCTTCTAATTGGTAAAATGGAGGGAGAGGTTCCAGGCAGTGAAATGGGAGCAGGATTAATAGAAATTGCATTTGTAAAGTTGACTTGTTTTCTCAAACTAAAAGGAGAGAAAATGTACATGCAAAAAGAAATGATTACATGAGGTTCTGTAGGTGTGATGCTTAGTGACGAATAACAATATAATTCACAGAAAGCAGAGACAGGTAATTTATGTCTGCTTTGATTTCAATTTATTTTATTCAGAGTGTAGAGGAGGGTCACAAAAATATATTAACAAAAGTTCTATCCCCATAATTAAAAGGCTTTGAAGAATAGTGTATGTTACTACTTTATGCAGAAAAATAAAAAAGAGACGAGACCTATTTTAACATACAATAATTTTACTACCAAAAGTAAAACAAAGAGCTATCACGGTATTGAAAAGTCTTCTCAGAACATGAATATATAGTTTTTTCTCAACCAGCTTGAGTACATTTTCAAGCCAAGTTCCAATAGTGTTTCCCTCTTCAAAAGCTGTCAATGCTAAGCTGGATGCCACTGCTGTCATATGTAATATTTTTTACTTGACGTTATGAGCCTACCCCTTATCTTCAGCTGCATATTCAAGTACTGACTTGTTTTATAGCCCTTTGTGACAATCAAAGAACCGAAGAAGACATACATAAACCAAGATCACTCCAGAAGCACATCACACAAATTTATGTCTCCTTCCTCTCTAAGAAGAACAGATGAAGTATGAGTCAGGGGTGTATGAAAAAAAAAAACCAAAAAACCCAAAACCAAACCCTGACCCCAAACCAGAATTGTTTTAGAGCAGATTTAATGAGGTTTGGTGAGTCATTATAAACTCCTGAACTGGCATGTGCTTGTTGGCTTTTTGAGCCCTTCCCCTTAAAAACTGTAGGCATTTCTTTTTTCTAATTTTTTGGTTGATTGGTTGGTTGGTTTTGTACCTACCAGCACTGAGGTCACTTAAATGCCTTATTTTAAACATTTATTAAGAGCTGGTGATGCTGGAACATGCCTCTGTGGCTCATCTGAATTCGTCCCATACTTGCTCCTGTAGACAGTTCTGGCAAGAGTGTAGATAACATTTCTTTTAGTATATTGGCTTCCATCTTTGGAATGCAGGACAAGATTTACTTAGAGATGAAAACTGACTCACCCTCTTACAGAGCACCAGTCTTCATATCACCCTTCCTATCTCTTGCCAAATGAATGTTGAATTTGGTTTCTCCTTTGCATTTGAAAACTTTGTGTTTGCATTTCTTGAGAGGCCCTGGGTTTTCTTCCTGAGATCCACCCATTTAGAGAAGAACACTGTTTCCAGGGACACATGTCTAATAATAATGGGGCTCCTCCGGACTTACATAAGTGCTACTCAAGTAAATTTGGCTAATAGCCTATCATTAGGATTAATTTTATTCTTTGAAATAGCTAGTGTCATTTACTATTGACCATTAAGCCAGAGGTGGCAAAATAATTAACTGCTTGCAGATAGAATTAATTGAACAACTGAAAACAGGGCCAAAGGAGAAAGTAGCAAAGGCACAAACAATCTCTATCAGCAGCTCTCTCTTTCCATGCCCTTTTAGGCTTCTTCATGAATACAAGACACAGCTGCTGCATGAGTTCAGCAGTTGATACCTAGAGGGAAGGTATCTGACCTAATGGATATGAAAGTTCTTCAGTTTCCAAGAATATGCAGCTCACGTCTCTTCGTGGTGGCTGCCAGCATATTGAGAAGTACTTCTACTAGGCAATACGTCTTCTGCTTTGATGATGCAGTATCAAATGGTGATTGGTTTTGAGCATATCTTTCTCCATTATATTTGCCTGAAATATCTGGTTTGAGAGCATTGCTAGTCCATGCAGTATATAATATTGACTTCCTAATGTTGTCTTGTTAGATAATTATGTGACATAAGGAGTTCCTCTTAGCATTTTGTCCAGACAATTTGTGGAACTAATTGAGAATAATATTTGTATAGTCACTAGCTTTGATCTGTTCAGATAAATAGCACAGTGTTACTTTTCCTGGCAATAAATGTGTCAGGAAATTTAAGAGAAAGGTAAAGGCTCTGTCATTATGAGTTCAAATAGCAAGATGAGTGGAGAAAGAGAAAATGGGCATTGCTGCAGGAACAACAGAAACCTCTTTATTGCTTTGGACAATGGGAAAAGTTTGGGGACTTTGGGTGGGTGGGGGCCATGCAAACTCAAGAGAACTGATCACTATGCTCTTTTTTATGCCTTCTAATTATGGAACTACAACTTTTGAGAAAGTTGAAAGCTCTTCAGGGTGTGGTATAAGCAACAGGCAAGATCAAAACCCTGGAAAGCAGATGAAGCCATCATGTGTCTGTATGTGTCCTTGGCAGTTCTAAAGATAATTGCCTTTCATGATTCCTGTAGAGCTGAAATAGGTTCTGTTACATATCAAATCAGGAAGATTTGCTTTCTTAGAACGCGCTAAACAAAAACTAGCCACGTTTCACAAATCTGCAGAATGCTAGCCAGGTGCTGTAATTAAATATTTCTTCTGCTTTACTATCATTAGTCAAAGTCAGCAGGATGCAAAAGAAACAAAACAATGCCGAAGACTTTCATTCATATGGAGAGAAATCCACCTCTGTGCAGGGAAACAAGAAAACACCCAGCTCAATGAGTCCATCTTAAGACCTTCAGAATAAGCAACCTGATCTATTTGAAGATGTCCCTGCTCATTGCAGGGGAGCTGGACTAGGTGATCTTGGGAGGTCCCTTCCAACCCAAATGATGATTCTATGATTATAAACCCTTCTGCTTTTGCATTCTGTTTGGGAGGGCGTTGAAAGGCTGGGCTGGGTAGTTTTCTTTAAGTTCTAAATTATTGAAATACTCACCACTGACACTAATTCAGGTAGATGAGAACTCATCCTCTATGTAGACATGAAAACTTATGATTAGCAAAATCCAGTAATCAATGTAGAAATTAATGTAATGTGGCAGAAAAAATAACAAGTTCATCTATTTCTTTGACTCTTTACAAGTGCAACAGACGCATTTACATATTCATGCAGGACAATGTACTTGAAGCTAGAGTTGAGGGGGGGAAAAATAGCACACAATTTAAAGTTTTACAGTGTCACACATCTTGTTAAAATTATATTCCAGAAGTTTTTTATTCAGTAGGTAGATAGATTTTTCTTGCTTTCGTAGTTTGACTTCAGAATTTACAGATTGAGTGTTCACTGCTTTGGGTCACCAGACAACAGCACTTGGGAACACCGTGATGCCAAATGATCAGGAGCTAGCAATGTCACTGTAACTTCTGATTAGTCTGACTGAATGTAACAGCGCTCTCCTAAATCCTTGATGACTTCCACCTGCACCTATACTCTCCAAGAGCTCAAAATGTCAACACTTGCATCGGCTTCTCAGTTCCTTCAGAAACTGGAAGTGTTTCTGTGAGTGTATGGCTAAATATAAGGAATACGAACAATCATGAGGTGGGAATCCAGCCAGTTCCTAGATTCTGGAAGAATTGGTAAGTAATGCAAAGCCACTTTATAAACTTAATCCAACTCTCCTGTTAAAATTGTCAGTCTAGCGGACAATCTACTCTATTCATTAAATCAACCAAATAGATTTAATTTATAAGAAAAAGAAATCACCTTAAAATTCTGGGCATTTTAAAAGCGTTTTTATTAGATTATATAACCAGATGGGAACAGAAATGTACGGAAAAAGACAACTTAAAACTATATGCTCACATAAACCATATACATTACGTAAAGTGGTGGTATGCCTAAAAACATCCAATTGTATTCATTCTGGCTGATATTGTGACTGGGACACCCAGTTATCATGGGGTGTTATTCCCACTCTTGGGCTGGTGGTCCTGCTTTTGTTGACTATAGGAAGGTCTTAAGGGTGCCCTTCCCTTGTAGCCCAGCGCTCAGGCTGATGGTGGGTAGTGAGCAACAGTCTCACCCAGTGGCTGCTATTATGTCACAATATCCTTCCTAATTTTATGTACAGAAAGAAACAGACTTCACTGTTTGTAGTAACACTTGAAATGTTTGTTTCCTTTAGGCGTGTTCCTACTAGTTTAAATGTTCTCATTACTGCAACCAAGTATGATGAGTTGGCTCGTCATAGTCACCTCAGATTTCATCTACCAATTGCAGACCTTCAAGAGGCCGAAACATATCTGCTGTTTGTTAGAAACTTCTTTGAGCCCAGACAATCTTATGGTCCTGTTTTTTCTCCTTTTTGTGGGGTGGTGTTTCGAAATGCCTCTGATCCCTCAGAAGTCAATCAACAGGCTCTAAAACCAGACCTCTGAATTCTGAATGTCGTAAGAAAAGATATTTTCATGGAATGGGGGAGTCTTTGGATTTGATTCATCAGATGAGTTAGAGGTAGCTGAATTATGCTTCCAAGCTTTGATGGAGGATGTGTAGTGCTCTTTCTTTCTACTGTGTGCCTTTTTGTCGTACAGTACTAAATCACCAAACAGACATACTGCTGGGGCTCAGGAAACAGCAAACAATGGGCACAACCTGAGTGGTGCAATGCAGACCATTCAGGGGCTCCAGACTGGAGGTATAAAAGAAATCTCCTTTGAAATTCATTGTAGAAAAGCAACTACCAGTGCTCCTCTTGTACCAAGTTGATTTATTGCGCATTGGATATGCATCTGTCTGGCAACAAGCAGCACATATGAACAATACCTTCTTTGCTCTTTCCAGAAACCAGTTCGCTTCACTAAGATTTGAGGGGACCTCCCACGGAGATGCTAGCATGCAGTGAAGTCTATCCGATGAAGGCATCAATTACTGGTGAGCTGCCAGGTAAGATTCAGCTTGGAAAAGAGTTTGAAAAATAGCCTTTTTCACCCATGAGGAAATTTGTGTGCCTCTTTTGTGGTCAGCATCTCAAAATCGATGGGCAATAGGTGCAGCAAATGAAACAAGCTGGCAAACCTGGCCGCCATTGTGTGAAGGCTTTTAACATGCACATCAGTGCCTTGAATTTTATGTACAATTCAAAAAGTTTTGTGTCTTCTACATCCACATTTAAACCACTCAAATTTGTATGTTGCACCAAAGAAATTAATTCCTTGGCCCCACTGTTTCTCTAGGCTCCTAGACAATACTCCAAGCTGAGCAGGTCTGTCCATCCTGCCCTAGAGATAAAACACCCCAAGAAAGCTCCCACAGATGGAGGTAAGTTTATGCCTTGCAGCTGAATTTTACTCATGCTTGCCACTGTAGGGAAGACATCAATTCAGGTTATAAGCTGTTGGAATACTCTGCAGTTATCACAAAAGTGTATATATGAAAAATTCAGCCTTTGCTCAAAATCTTGGAAAAATCAGAAAGCAGGAATAATGTAAAAATAAGATTGTGTAATGGTACCTGTTGCTAGACATTTTGTTTAATGGCCATTCAGATGAAAAGGTGGATCAAATGTGGAATGAAATATTCACAGAGTCATGCCTAAGACTTCATTTTAGTCAAAAAAGCCTACCATTATTCATTATTCATTCATTGTATATCATCTGGTAATGAGGAAAGACAAAGTGCCTCAGGACAGGAGGGACGTGTTTGACTGCATGTAACGCACTAACCAAATCTTTGCAGTGCTTAGTTACAAGCAGCTCTATAAGTGTATCTTGCTCAGGAAAGTTGTTGGCATTTTGGATCAGCAGTGGCAGGAGCCAGGACAGGAATAAGGTGGGAATTAACCAGCAGCAGCAGAGTAACAGCAATGGTGATGCTGAGCAGCACTGAGGAAGGCATGGGTCTAACTCACCAGCAATCCTGCACGGACATTCTCAACCACAAGGGCTGGTGAACACCTTGTTCACTAGGAACAGAGCAGAAACCTGTTATAATAAATACTGTGGAGTTAGGGGAAAAGAGAGATGTGTTGCAGTCTGATTTTCCTTCGGGGTGGTAAACTAAAAAGCAATATGCATGGCCAGGTCTGAACTTCATCTCTTTTTTTCATCAAGTGTTGTTCTGGATTTCTCTGAGGACTTTAGGCATTTACCTAGAGTTCTGGGCATCTAGTAGTTTAAACAGAGCCTCAGGAAAACAGCACGTGCATAGTATCTTAAATTCTGGATGTACTGGTGTCATTTCACATGCCGTCTGCAACCGGAGTCAAGTATGGAAGTTTTATTAGAGGAAACTTATTTATTAGAGAGCAGTGACAAGCCTGAAGCGGCCTCAGGAACCTGTGACAGCAATGCTAATCTTATCTGTGCTACTTGCAATTTAGACACGTACCTTTGATATGTGCAAGGTCCTGTAGGCCACAGATCAGGTTTCTGTTATTCCTGTGCTATGTCCATGAAAGACTTGCCCAAAGCATATAAAATAACTCCATGGCTTAAAAGCAGTATATTGTGCACAGAACCTGCTGATGTTGATACTGCCTGCAGAAAATTAAAAAGTTAAAGCTGAAGCTGACAGGTCAAAATCCAACATCACTCACCCTTTACTTGCTTAGTACTATTGCCAGAAAATTGCTGGCACAATTTGCCGGAAAAGAGCCCTTACCCGAGGCTATCTCATGAATTCTACAGGCAGAAATATCCCAAGAAAAAATGTTTTCTGTAAGGGAACAGTTTGTTCTTTTCAGTTGGTAACACGAGCCGTAGTGTTGTTGAGACCTGTGTTGAGGTGCTACATCCAGGGAAAGCTATAATTACCACAATATAATTTCTTTATATCTTGATTATGCTATTCTGTCATCATAATTGCTAATGATTGCATATTACCAATAAACCTGTAATATTTCATTCAAGGGCTGATTTTGGATTTAAATTCCATGCATTTGCCAGTTTGCTGAGTGTCATGAAAATGTGAGTGTTTGGAGGGCAACGCTGGGTGCTAAATGGGAAAATAGTCAGAGAAAGCTGGCTAATCCCCCTCTCTTCTGACTGCAGTTACAGCTGCAGCGTGAAACCTTCCAGCCATTACATACTCTTTTCCAAGCATTCACCTTTTCTGAGGCTAACGTGTTCTTAGAGGTAACTGGAAATCCTGACAGTTACACCAGGAAGAAAAATTCACCACTGTCAATGATGTATTGAATTTCTTCACTTCTCCTCCAGCTTTTTGTTTCTGGGAAATGTTGGGTGTCTGGTGGCAGAGCTCCTACCCAGCCCTGGGGGGGAATTTTTGCCTGCAGAGATTCCTGTTTTCTCTTCCTCAGGTCTGACATGCTCTTCCACATGGTGTCCATCAGGAGATCTGTTATGCTGTGGACTGGGCTGCAGTCACTATATCAAAGACCCCACTCCATCCACATGTGCAGAAGCTGGATTCTTTCCTGGTTGGACTCAGAACTGGGGACAAAGCAGCACAGAAGGCTGAGTTCTGTCTCAGTAATGATTAACTGGAATATCCCTGTCAATACTAAGCAGACTATCAACTGAATTCAGGTAATAATGGCGTTCTTATCTCTGGCCAGGGATGTTTTGCAACAGACCCTACCATGGGTTTATTGACCAGTAGGTGCCTATCAACTCATGGGACAGCCCAGGCACTTTCTGCTTTTGCTGCCATTAATATTTAGTATAACTCACCCACTGCTGAAAATAGTACTGGAGGAGATATAGAAATAATTTCCTATCCGTTTTAAATTTACTGCGTCAAGCTTTATCATGCTGAGACTTGGCCAAAGTAACCTTGCCTGAGCTAATTGAACATAAAGTCAATGAAAAGAGTGGCAATTTTAGAAATGCAGAATGGTATATTTCTGCTGTGGGACCCTATAATTTTTGACATTGTAATTATAAAGCAATTAATTTTGCCCTGATGCAATTTGTCATGCTGTACAGCCCCAGATCAAAATCAGACATCTCTCAATACATCATCTCTGTGCCACTTACTGGACTAGAAGAGAAAAATCAACTTGTTATAGTTCTGTGAAGATAGAATGTTTGGGCTAATAATTACAGGGAAAGCTTATGTTGTAATCAATTAACCATGGTAGAAAGATAAGAAAGTATTCTGGTGAAAGTCTGAAAAAAATCTTGCCTGCCATAGTTTGTTAATTAATGCCATGATTTGATGTTATTAAAAATAATATGTAAAATAGATTAAATTAAAGACTTTCTTGCAGCTGAATATTTTGACTACAATGTCCACCAACTTCTGCTTGTTAGAGTAACAACTGAGTTGGTTTTCAGTAGTAGAGAATCTGCCTCTTGACTTTGCTCCAACAAACCTGTGAGTCCTTTCTGTAATCATTTTACTATGACTCATCAGTGATAAACACAATAAAAGGAGGGATTGAATTTCAGTCTAACTATGTCAATCTCATCCTACAGTCAACATGCCACAGAGGATATAAGATGTCTCTTTGCATTACAAGAATCATAAAAAATAGGAGGGGTGAAGTAAAAAGTCACAGATTCTAGTATGTGTATCACCCTGAAATGTTTACAAAGCTTGATCTCTATAATTCACCAAAAAAAGTGAGCAAGAAGTGGCTGGATTAAGAATTCCTTTCAGGAGGAGAACCTACCCTTCCCTAGAAGACAAAAGACATTTAGCACAGGATACAATAAAAAGAGCAAGTTGCTAGAACATGCTTATGATCTTAGAATTTTAACATATCAACTTATTGTCCCTCCCATTCATTTAATTGGAGATTGTTTGCCCAGTCTCACATAGTGAGTCCCTAGTGGACCTAGAAGCAAATCCCTACCTATATAAAGCATTAAATACAGCTACAACTCAAAGAAAAACGATTAATGTCAAAAGGATTCAAGCATCCCAGGACTTGTTTAAACTTATCAGGCCACATGTTATTCTCTTACTTCTTCACGTGAAGCAGCTCCACATATCACATATCGGAAGTGTCTGATATTACTCATGAAAGTTATGAGCCTCTGATAAAAAATTGTGTAAACTGTCACTGTCTTCCTGCGTCCTGTTTGTAGTAATAATCTTAGTATAAGGAATGAGCTATATTATCCGTACTACTATTTTGTTTATTTCTGTAATTTATATCTGTCTAGGCCACTTCTTAGTCTTTTCTTAATGTTCTCCCTCTGTAAACCAAACACTCAGCCACATACTGATGTTGTTGAAAGCCTGACTTCAGGGGAAGCAGAGCTGGCTCCTTCTGGTCACCCAATGTTTTATGTAGCATATTATAGCACAAAAGTATGGCTCTGCATAGGGCCTCATCATCAAGAAGTATATTAGCTCTCCCAGTGCAGCTCCAACTGGCTGCTTAGTGAATTATACATCCCCTCAGGGGCTGACCCACAGAGAATGTAATTTTGGTAATGTTCTCAGAGAGGAGACCTTTTGCCCAAGCTCCTAAGGTTCAGACTTCAGCTGCAGAAGTCCCAGGTCTAATTGCAATGCAGTGCTATTAATTTGATTAGTATTTCAAGAAGAGGGAGGTTGGAACTCAGTGATCTTTAAGGTCGCTTCCAACTCTAACCATTCTAAGATTCTAAGAGTAGGAATGGAAAAAAGTTTTGCCCTGGAGTCTGTCCCAGTCCTGTGCAAAGCATTAGTGTAACTCTCCTATATCATCTTATTTCTAGATTTTCAATTTCAATAAGAGAAAAAAACATTTAAGCTACCCTTTAAACTAAGTTGTAAATATAATTTATACCTGTTGCATTTTTACTCCGTTAGGAAATAGGAAAGAAATGATAAGCTTTTTGCCATCATGGCATAAAGCAGCTATGGCTGTGCTTCTGTAACTAAATTGGCTAAAAAAAAAAAATCTAAGTATGGCATGTGCACGAAAAAAAAGCCCTAAAGCAAGCAGATGTGGTCTCAGTCTTGAAAATGGAGGCAGCTGACAGAACTCAACCTGGAGGCAGCAGAATAATAACATTTTTTTCCTAGCACTAGACTAGATTTTCTAACTGACTGCCTCCAATGTGCTTGAAAGATGGCATTATCACACAGCCAGCTCCTGAAAAGATCAGCAGATTTTAGAACCGTGACTCTACATACTCAGAAAATGAATTGTGAAATTAGAATTTTAAATATTTTGCAAAAACCTTTCATCTACTTTATGTGAAAGGGTGTTTAAAAGTCCTTTTCTGTTTAGGAATATTCCTCACAGGGAAACATTTTATGTTTGGGATTCATTTTATGCAACTTTAGCCAACTGGAGGCTAATTTTATAAATTTGAGCTAATGATCTAGGTAACTTTTACTGTCAGTGGAGAGAGATAATAGAGTGCACACCATCCTACAGACAGAAAGCAGAGTGGGATAACCACTTTCAGGGGGTGCCCAGTTTGTCCCTTTGACTATAGATAAAGTCTGCACCATCAGGTGATTAACCTTAAATGATACAACTCCTATCCAAAGTATTTCGTATGGATTTAACCCTTTCCACTCTACTCTGCACAAAACAGTGATGAGAATAAACCTACTGTTTGAAACAAAAAAACCTCCCATTGACTCATGTTTTCCAGCTAGATTTAAGTTTTTATTTTTCCAAGCAGGGAAAAAAAAAAAAATATTGTCCCAAACCATGTGCCTGTCCTGGTTGGTGAAGAGTTTCAGGAACAGAACAGAGGGATGATGCTGCTGCAAGATAAAGGAGCAAACTGGAAAGGCTGCATGGGGACTGCTTACGCCTCTTCAACCAGACTCAATCCAGCCCTTGGACTCTGAGGACAAGTAGACGTACATCCCATGGTCATAGGTATGGTCCAACTACATTGCTAGATCTTTTATATGTCTTTTTCTTCCACTACTGCAGCTCCTGTTGCACTGCCTGTGGTTTTTGCCTCTGTCATTCAGCCATACTGTTTGCTTTTTATCTTTTCACCAGCCTTCATGTTTTACCGGCAAAGTGTTTCCTTTGGATTAGCCAGTGCACCTTTCAAACCATTTAATAGGGAGGATCAGCCTCTTAGCACATTTAATTGTTATTTTAAGCCTGTAAATGATATTGTTATTAAGAAAGAGATTCTGTGATGCAGCCTGTTTGCAGGGCTTCCTACCTGATCTTGTTTTTCTATTCTTTCTGCTGGGCTGGTTTATGCAGTACAATGTCGGGGTTTGGAGCATCAGGGGACTCTTCCCAGATGCAGACATGAAGGGCAGCCCAAACCAAGCAAGCTGAGACCTCTGCCTCTGCCTGAGAGACCCCACAGTGCTGCTTCTATCTCGAGTCCCATCCAAACCCACCCCACTACTGCCAGTGTCCCGTGGGACCCAGATGCACTGCATTATACGCCGCCAATACATATATCTAAACAGAATTGAAACCCCTTCTCTGAAGACTTTTCCCCATGGATTATGTTGTGGGCATAGCACTAAGAATTTTGGACTCCAAAAAAAAAGCAGTGGAATAGCTGATGGTAGATAGACGCTGAGGGCAGATAGATGCTGAGGGTAAGGTTTTTCGCCCTTCACATGTTTAAATCTTTGTTTTTAGTTTTCAAATTTTTCTCTAGGATCAGAAGGCTTTTTATTTGAAATGAAAGCCTGAAGTGACAGTCTTTAATTTCACCCACATCCCCACGCATAAGTGACAGGGAGAGCTAGTGGCCGCTGAAAGGAGACTGCAGGGAGATTTGGGAAACCAAAGTGATGTGTGGGGGCAGCCAAGAAGAAACACGAGGTGGAGGGACCTACGTGGAATCGGGGCCGTTTGTATACTCAGCCTCCTGACCCCAGGAGAGGCTGGTGTTTTAAATCAAACACTGTGATTCATGGTAAACACGCAAGGCCAAGCGATGGCTTGCATAGAGAACAAACCCTTCTGTATTTCATTTGTTTCCTAATCTCAAAAATAAGTTTAATAATTGCAGGCTCTCATCAGGTTAAGTACATCAAAGCCTGGGGGGAGCAGCGATACTGTGATAACAAGGTCAGAGAAGCAGTTTTCCCAGCGCCGTGTGGCTCTGGGAGTGCATGATGTTGATATCACCTTATCACATAATAACTCAGATTCCTGTCGGGTTTCTGAGCAGTGCTCTTTGGCGGTGTTTGCTGTGGGCCTGGGGCACAAAGTAGCCCATTTATCTTGAACAACTTGTGACAGAGGTTAGCTCCATCAGACTGAAAACATATTTTCAAAACCCAGCGTGTTTCAAACTATCTCAGAAATATTTCTTCCATTTAGTGGAAAAAAAAAAACTGCTCAGGTTTTCTTTTTTTTCTTTATTTTTCTGTGAATTTGAGCCTTTGTGTTATCTGGGATTTTTTTTTTTGGTTTATACATTTTCAGCAGAGCAATAGGATTTGGAATTATACCTGTCTGGTGGGGCATGTCTGCATGGCACATCAAATGTGTGCTCATGGGTAGCAAAAGCACTTTTCCTTGCTTGTTGGAAATTAGGTCAGGTTCAGTCAGGTTCTACTTATGTATGTAATGTGGGCAGCACAGACCTGAGTCTGCATCAGTGGGCCAGATGTACACCTACAGTGCATCTGTACTAATGAATAGTATTTATTGGAATCATAGAAACACAGAATGGTTAGAGTCGGAAGGGATCTTAAAGGCCATCTACTATTTTTTTTTTTGGTTTATACATTTTCAGCAGAGCAATAGGATTTGGAATTATACCTGTCTGGTGGGGCATGTCTGCATGGCACATCAAATGTGTGCTCATGGGTAGCAAAAGCACTTTTCCTTGCTTGTTGGAAATTAGGTCAGGTTCAGTCAGGTTCTACTTATGTATGTAATGTGGGCAGCACAGACCTGAGTCTGCATCAGTGGGCCAGATGTACACCTACAGTGCATCTGTACTAATGAATAGTATTTATTGGAATCATAGAAACACAGAATGGTTAGAGTCGGAAGGGATCTTAAAGGCCATCTACTTCCAACCCTCCTGCCATGGGCAAGGACACCTCCCACCAGACCAGGTTGCTCAAAGCCCCATCCAGCCATCCCTCCAGGGATGGGGCATCCACAGCTTCTCTGGGCAACCTGTTCCAGTGTCTCACCACCCTCACAGACCCTCACATTAGGGGTCAATGTTAATGGTCCCTCCTTAAGGGCTAGCAGCAGGACACAGTAGATGCCACCACACTGTGGACTTCGAGAGCAGTGTTGGGAAAAGGGTCTGAGGAGCATCCAGAATGTTTGACAGCCACAGTACCCGTGCTGCCTCTTCTCCCTTGGCAACAAGGGCTAATGAGGGGAAAAGCAAATATGTGTCCCGCCCCCTCCCTGCCCACAGCACATCCACATGCAAATCCACAAAATTTGCAGCCCTTCTTGGCAGCAGAATAACTGGTCAGAATGAAACCAGGCGATGACAAGTTCAATAATTTCCCTAATCTTTACTGTGATTATTACCAAGTTTTCCTGGAAAGGTATGTCATTTTTACATACTTTCAAAATTGCCCCAGAAAAAAAAAGAGTCTATGTTCCTGCCAACCACCTGTGTTACAGAGCTGTCATTTCCTCCAGCGGAGTCACCTGTATCAAGTGTGCACCTCAGCTTTCAAAAACACAGATTTCCTTCTATAGCATTTTACTGCGTAACCACTGATAAGAACTGTCATCTTTCTTGACTAATATGGCCGAGAATATCATACATATCTGCATGTCTGCATTCAAGATAAAGACAGGATGTGTCACTTCCAGCCACCTACAAAGACGATGACGTCTCTGTACAAGCTGGAGAGTGAGGTGGGACAAGTATGATCTGAGAAAGATTATAGAATCATAGAATTGCCTAAATTGGAAGGGACCTTTAAGATCATCTAGTCCAACCATCAACCTAACTCTGATAAAAAATGATCACTAAACCATGTCACTAAGGACTACATCTACCCATCTTTTAAATACCTCCAGGGATGGTGCCTCAACCACTTCCCTGGGCAGAAAGGTGTTGTGACATTCCTCTGCTTTCCTGGATGGGTATATGCAGAGTTTCATACATTGAATTAATTTCTAAATTGTTTTTAGGAAGTGGCTGATTTTTGTGTTCAGTCTGAGGTTAAATAGAATGTGAAACTGAATTAACAACGTTTGCCATCAGCGATTTTATTACAGCTCTCGATGTTACAGCCAACGTTTTATATTACAAAAGAAGAGGTACAAAAGCGAGCATGAAGACAAGTTCTTGACCTATAGTCAGAAATAACCTGTTTGAAAGCATTGGTATGTATCTGCTTTGACGCATCTAAGTGCTTACATAACAGAGTGCAAATAAAAACACATTTCACTTAATGTAAACATTTTGGGTGAGGTCTTGGATGTGGTCCAGCTGTGCTCAGTGCAGGCCCTATGCGTTACAGAGCAAAGGTTCATCTGAAGATGCTCAGAATTACCCCTGCTTGTGTTGCTCCATAAGGATGCCTTGTGCTCTGGGTTGTCACTACTAAAACCCAGCATTATGACCTTCTGGGCCATGGAAACCTGGGTCTGCCCCATGGATTGGCGATGGCTGGTTGTGATGCCTCTGCAGCTCCCAGGAGCATCTCTGTAGGACAACCTGCTCTACTCTTGTAGTGTCAATGGCACTGCACAGAGGCATTGCAGCAGAGGCCACAAGCTGGCCTTAGATCTTTATTTTTGTATACGCGTATGAGACCGGCAAAATGGAAATCAAAGGGAATCAATGAAACCTGCTGCTTCGGTGCACCACGGCACGTCCCTGCTTGTGGATTACGCACAGCGAGGCACCATGCTTCACCTCAGAGATGGCAGTCAGGAGAGGCTCCTTAGGGCAGCAACCTTTTGATGTTTGTTTCTGTTCCAGTGGATGGCCAAATTGTGGCCTGAGGGACCTTCCATGAAAGCTGGAACGCTCACACTTACTGCTATATTAGGAATTAATTGTAATCTGAACAGCAGCGGTGTTTCCAGTGGGATTTTAATGGGGCTGTCTGAGTCAGTCTTGCTATTTTATCTCCCCAGCTACACATTCGACACGTTCATACAGATGCTGGCAACCCTCTGAGCAGTTTCTGGTCTTTCCTTGGCTCAGCCCAGCTGTTTCCCCACCAGCCACTTACTGCGATGCCCATCAAAAGGTAAGAACTGCTCTGCCTTCTCCATCACTTGCTTTACCTGCTCAGAGATGCCACAGTCCCCGGGAGAAACACGATTTATATCATGTGCCCCTGGGCACTTGCACTGGGATACAAGGAGAGTGTAGCGTGCCCTGGTCGTTTCCCACCCAGCCTTCCAGCAGGGAGGAAGCCAAGCGATAATCCAGGCAAGTTCTCCCTCCCCTGGAAAGTCCCTTTCTTCTCTGTGCGGCTCAGGGAATCCCTGCTCTGACCCTGTGGCCACAAGGAGAGCTGTGTAGGAGGGAGCAAACCAGGGCAAAGACCTGAACATGTCCCCAGCCCCTCTGAAATAGTTTGTTTGAGCGTGTATGTGTGTGTGTGTACAGTTCTCACACCTAAAACACCATCTCCCTCTCCTTGGCTGTTAGTACCACAGCAAGGGTTTGTGGTTATGGGCTCGGCACACCCCACGCTGCTCTTTACCACTCCAAGCGAGGCAGCCACGTCGTCTCCAGCCTCACACACCAACAACGTGGGTCTCCGACGGCACGGGGAGGCTGCGCTTCACGGAGCTGCCGTGGCGTTGGCGCAGGGCTGGCAGTCCGTGTGGTCAGGGTTCTGCACACACTGGAGGAGCTGAACGGGCCTGCCGTGAGGCACAAAAGCAAACAAATATTTAGTAATCCCTTGGCAAGCACAGCGGAATAAAAAAAAAAAATAACTTCCACACTTGCTCAACGCAGAGTGGAAGTCAAAGTGCTTGTTACACCGGCGCTTATCAAGCGGATGTCTTTTCTTAGGATAATGTCTTATTAGATCTTCCCGCAGGAAGATAACTTTGATGTTTATAGGGACAAGAGCAAGTGAGCGCGAAATAAAGTAGGACGTGAACTCGCAGCATGTCAGCTCCTCTGTGATAACAGAACTAATTATGAAAAAGAAGTGAGATCCGTGCTGGAGCTCACCTATCTTGCTCACCCAGGGGTAACCCCTCCAGCTACCATGTAAAGCTGTTGCTAATAATGTCAGATAATATTAGATTTTTTTGCTAGAAGTACATCCAGTGAATCAGTTACCTCTGGAAGACACTGCTGACCAAAGCAGGAGAAAGTGATCAGCATCAATTGGTACATAGCATGAAAAGCCAGATGCTCCGCTGATACGGACCCGCACAGTTCTGTCTGCAACGACTGCAGGGGAGTGAAGCTAACTCACACTGTCTGCCCTGAAGAGTTTACTGCACATGTAAATTGCTTATTTTGTTATTGCTCTGTATATGAGACATTTAAATTAATTGTCAGTGTAGCTCTACACAGTCATTTATGTATGTGTTAGTTGAGCTTCACTTGTTATCTATCTTAAGAAACGAGCTATGAGCCATAGCAACGAGCAAGTCAACAACCCCTTGTGATGTGTTACAGGTTTCTCCTTGTGCTGAGCCACGAGGAATCTAAGCTACTACCTACCTCCCCTTCCTTCCTGGCCTCTTAGCTTATTTCACTCTAGGCTGAAATAACTTGTCCCTACTTACAGGTCCTGGCAGTATTGGTTAAGGGTCTAAGCAAGAACACGAGCATCACCATTTGGCAGATTTATGCACCACACCAGTGTTAATTCCTTCACAATCTGCAGAGTACCCATTCATCAGTTTTAGCAATATCTAAACAAGGATATATTGCTCTGCCTTCAAGATTAAAATCCTAGCAACAGATAAGGTATTCGTCTCCTTTGCAGACCAACTTTTCCTTATTTAAAACTAATGTCACAAACTCAGCAGTTTATAGAAATGTTTACTTATCCCAGTATGAGTCCTTCACTCTGAAAAGCTGTTCCTGACAGATAAGATATGAATAATATTGAACCCTTGTTGCTCTTTTAATGTCACTAAAGAACACTTTTGCTCTGTGTGAAGGTCTCTGAACCCACACAGAGGGATAATGGGTCTCAGGCTTTTGTTATCTCCTCAGCAGGCAAATAGAGATCTCAGGCAAGTCACAACTTGGGCTGTTCTGTTTCCTGGACTCTTGTTTTTATCTCCTGACAATGGGGAATTATAGCAATTCATAATACTTACTATGTCTCAATGCCTCACTCCCTGATAAAGCAGCTGGATGGAAAGTAAGTTCAAACTATAGTGAAGGAAGCAAGGACCATCCTTGACACACTGCGTTATCTGCGTGCAGCAGGGAGGAGGAGAGCTGCATATTGACTGTGATTATTGTAGGTAAAATCCCAGTCAGATGAAAAATCTGCTGAGAGAGGCTGGATTCCTCCTTCCCTGAAGGCAACTAAACACGTGCAATGGAGGTGACCTCCTGGAATGCTGGGCAGAGAGCAAGCCCCACATCCAGCCAACATGGGTGGAAGCCCCTGAGAAGCACACAGCCATATCAAAGGGATGTGATGGCAGTAGGAGGGAAGTCTGCTTAAACCGGGAAACCTATATTAATCAAGAGAAAGGTGCAATATTAGTGTTATGTTAGCAAGTTGACACCAATAAAAGGAGGTAATTACCTGTAATTGTCTTCACAGGTCATCGTAAAGTTTCGCTCTTCTAAGATGCTTCTTAACCTCATTATGGAATGACCTGAGCAGGATTCACTGGAAAGAAAAGTCTTCCATTACTGGTGTTCCCCGTGCATACAAGCAGCTCAGCTAAATTCCACACTGTGTCACTTCGCCTTATTTCAGGTAAGACTCTTTAAAAGCTTGTTTGCTAATGTGCTGTAAAGTCCAGTGGGTTTGTGGAGTATTGACTACAGTCGGGCCTTTGCTGGTAGAAACTATGTGATGTTCAACTGTGTATCTTGTACAAGAACTCTGTGCAGGAAGGTCTCTGTGGGAATTGACTCAGTTCCATTCACAGTTGAATGTGCTCTAGAACTGCTCCATAGACACTGGTGGCCTCCATCCACAGGAGCATGGTATAGGGCTCATTCAAATCTGTGGAAGGACAAAGCGATCAAGTCCTCTGTGTGATGAGAAAGGGCCAACTGGAAACCAGCAGCCAAGTCCCAGGCAGGACGTACAATAGAAGCTGACAGAAAACACAGGAGGAAGCAGGATATGAGCATCTCCTATCTGTTTGACTCAGTCTGTGGCTACTGCTACTCTTGTTTTGACAAGGGGCTGTTTCAACCACTTTTCCATTAGCAGAAGCCCTAACTTGTATATTTATTTTCCACGTAGCTAGTGGCTTCATGAAGCAAGCAGCAATGTCAGACCTTTGAGTTCTTTATCTCAATTTACCTAAAATTGCCCAAGGGGCCCCAAAGCTATAGTGAGAGGATTGACAAATCTCAGAGACACAGATACTGCAAAAGACTTGTTACCTTGGGATAAAAATCATCTCCTGGTTCAGAGTACAGGACACACATTAGGGCAAATCCGGTTCCTAACACATGGCATTAACGGGAAGCAGAGCCAGCTCTTCCTTGTTCACAAGACTTACCAGATGTTATCAGTGATTCAACATGGGATACAAATCAGAAGATAAAAGGAATACATATTGGAGCCGCCCTTTCTTTTTCTTCTTGGGAGCAAGTAGAAAATAAAAAGGAAACTGCTGTGAACTTGGCACAGGAGAAGGATGTGTCAGGAAGGCTGGCAGGACACCACATTGTTGAAGATGTTGAGGAGGAACACGATGGCTTTTCTGATGTTGGGAAATCATGGGAGAGAAGATCAAGTGCCATGTTTGGGGGAAGTAATGTACAGATTGCCCAACATCCTTTTTTTTCAGCAAACCTCTATGCAATAGGGACAAGAACATGTCTGGCATGCTGGCCACGGGGTAGATGCATGCATGTCAGCTGTGATAGATATGTCTCTTTATGCTGTAAAAAGACATTTCTGGGTGTCAGGGTGGAAGGAGGGGTTGGAACACTGGAGCTGGCACTGTGTCAGACAGTGAGGCTGTCTGAGCAAAGGTCTCTGCTGGGTACACACTCATGCCTGAGTTGCAGTGCACCATTGCGCTCTCCTTCCTGACCCAGAGCATCAAAGCTGCTACCTCTGGCGTGTGGGCTCCTTAGGAACAGGAGAAACCATGGCAATGCATTATAACCATGTGAACTGGCTCTGAAGATAGGGGTCAAAGGCATGACCATCAGGCTTGGTGCTTGAAATGTGATAGGTCTGCAAAGAGATCTGACTGGGATGGAAAAGCTCACTCAGAAAAGCTGAGGCCTCCTATTCCTGTGGAAAAACATATTTTCCAGCTCTTCACCCATGCACAGGCAGCCTGCTCTGTGACTTCCGTGGCCCATAATGAGGGCCTGTAGAGCTCAGTGGGTCTGGGAGGAATTTAAAGGTCATGGGACCTCTTGAAAGCAAAGAAAATGTCATTGTGTCTTAGCTATAGCTGTTCAGCAGTACCTACAGAACATACCAAAGGAAAAACCAGTAAAGTAAGCAACTAGGAGAGTGAAGGTAGAGCAGGTTTCATGAGTGAGTTTAAGAGAGTGTCACGGTTAGACAGTCCCTGGTCAGAACTGAGCTGCCCCCTCTGCCTTCTACACACCACTCACCCCTCCGTACCAGCACAACTCACCTCTGGGGCCCACCGATGTCATGCATTAGCCAAATGTGTACTGCAGAGACTTTGTCTGGATTTAAGTTAAAGACCTCGACACTTCCAAAAATGCTGTAGGAACGGGACATGAGAAAGCAAAACATTCTTAATTATCTAAGTAAGATAGAGTATGTTTCCCCAATACCAGTACTTATTAGTGCTGCTGTTATTCTCACTGAAAGAATGTTATCTTGCCGATGGATTTTCACAGACTATTTAATTACCTTGTGGTAAGAGATTTTCTCCCCATTCTTATTTCACTTTCACAAGAACTTTTGAAACTGCCTGCAGACTGAAAGAAGTTAAAGTTTACTGGCTACTGGTTTGATTTGGTGCAAGGGACATGAAGGTGTCTGTCCTCCCAAACAGCACATTCTTCATCTTTCAATATTATTCGAGACTGCACTTTCAACCAGGTAACCCAAGGAAGCACAGTCTGGAGGGGGGAGAATCCAGTCAGCTCCATCAACAATTAGAAATGTGTCATTCATGTATAGAGAATAAATAAACTGTAATAATAAATTTACTTCGTGCAATAAGAGCATACTGGATACCCAGGTACCTCACCCTCATACCCTCAGAAGGTTTTAAATTGCAGTCACAATCTCGGGGGAGTTAAGTGAATCCTCTCTTCAACACCAAACGGTTTAGACTTCTATATGAGTTTACCAAAATCCATTCTGGACTGGGAGTCACTAGCAAAGCCATGTTCACCAGCATGCAGGACTCATACGAAGAGGGGTGGCAGTGTGCTCTGTAGATACCTGTTGTTCCTGAAAGCTCCAGCTTCTGTGGATCCATTGAGCATCACCTGAACCACACCACAGGCTTCTCTTGCAAACTGAACAAAACAAATGGGCGTTATACTCTGTATATATACTCTGTATATACACTATATACTCTGTATATACTCTACGCGGTGCCACGTCAGACTCAGGGCTAGTAGAAATCACTGTGACTTCTTTGGTGTCACCAGGACTGACTGACACAAGTAGAGGATCTGGCCAACATTTTAACAAAACATGTCAGTGGAAAACAGAAGACTTTAAAGGCTATGGCAAAAATGTCATAAAGCTGCATTAGCCAGCTGTAAATTGGGAGTTGGGGGTTGGATGGGATTGGTACAGCAACTTTGCTGCCACTGCTGTTTTCAGCTTTCACAGGGGGATGCTCTTTTCACTAGGGGATGCAACTTCCCAGAGCCCCAGCAGCTACAGCTCTCTGATGGGGCTGTTCCCTCAGGTGGTGAGGATGAGCCAGGAGAGAGGTGCCCCAAGCTTAAGGACAGGCAAACCATCGCGTATTCGTTACCTTGTGACTCATATTTTCTGTAGTTTTTTGTGGCTCGGGATTTTTCTCCTCGGTGGTTTTAGTAAAACTCATCACTGAGTTTTGTTTGATTTGATTTTTAAATTACTGGACCATGTAACCACTGCTCTTGTCCAAATATTTGAAGGCTGCTAAAGTTACACCATAAAGTACCCACTCTTGTTATACAACCAAAGAATTTCTAAAAAGCTTACCACAGATGACTGTACTTCCAAGTCCTCTTACGTCTAAAAAATGTGGCTCAAACTCAGCTCTCAAGAGCTGTGAAGTTGCAGGACACATTCATTAGGTGCAATAAGCACGAGTTTTTGTAGGTCTTAAATTTCTTAGGACTAGAAAGCCTGCAGTCGAGCAAGCCTGACTCTTGGCGGTTTATCCCTCCCAGTCTCTGGAACTGGGGGGATTAATAAAAACACTGAAACTCTTTTGAGCTTGGAAAATTTATATACGCTAGTTTACCCACAAAACAGGTTTTTTTATGGTCAGTAAACTTTTTCTTACGTACCTGAGAGCTGAAGCATAAAGGAAAGCTTTGTTTTCCACCTGGGCAGTCATCTACTAATACTCATATCAAGGGTGAAGTCTTGAGATGTGTAGAATTAAACTGATATGGGAGGGCAGGGTTTTTTCCAACTTTTTTTTTTTTCCTGTGAAGTGCTGATTCAGCAAAGCCAGGCTAACTGCTTAACTCAGACTAGCAGGGTCTCCTTCACGTGTTGGGAGTACCTCACCAGGAACCTCACCAGATACCATGGTGGGAGGATGTGCTCTTCAGGGTTATGCCGGGAAGGTACAAGGACGTTCTCAGCTTCTTGGAAAATTTCTGTCCCAATTTGGGCACTGCTCTCAACATTAACACACTAAAATGTATTTTACTTTACCAATTTCAGTCCTGTGATTTAATTAAGGTGGTGATTATTATTACTGTAAATACCATCTGCAAAGCTCCAGCTGCCTGCCAAGGGTTGTTCTAGACACTGGCACGCAGTCTCTGCCCACAAATAAGAATGCCCAAACTACAGTGACATTAAATATTGTACAAATACACATTTCCAAACCCACAATTTTTAGCAACTAAGGCTAAAACTTGTGCGAACTTTTGCTATTCCTTGTTTCAAGTCCATTCTTCAAGCTCACATTTTGGCAATGTCAGGAACTTAGTGCCTTTCAACATTCTCGGATTCAGGGAGGTTTATTCTAGATCTTACCATCTTGGATGCCATTTTCCAGAATACAGAGGTCGGGTTGCTCTCACATTCGCTTCGTTTTGGACAAGATTCGTAGTTGATTCCTGAGAAGAAACAAATTTTATAGATCTGCTAAGGTCAGAGTGAATATTGTTGCAATGTTAATGTGTCCGTGAGAGCTGATTAATGACGGCAAAAAGATTTGCCTCTTGCCAAAGCAGAAGGCTACATCAGGAAAGGGTTCTAAGAGGAAAAGGAGTCTGCATGTGTTCGCAGGCTTTCCTGTTTGCTGACACATGTTTCAGGGAGGCAGCTCCAGGCCCTGTATGCAAATAACTCTCAGAAAACTAAGAAGGGAAAGCATGTAGTCCTAAAGGTGAAAAACAGGTTGGCTCTTAACAATTCTGTCCGATTGCATTGAAAAACTAAACTTTGCCCAAGATTTTCAGTAGTTCCAGCCCATTCAAGAGGTTGCTAGCTTTAAGCACCAACCCAGCGGTCCTGGGGGCATCAATAACCCCAAGAGACCTATATATTGCCCCCACCACTTTGACTGGCCTATGGCCAGGACCTTCTTGACTGGCATTCTTATTTTGCAATTTGTCCCACAGAAGTCACAGGAAGGAACCAAGTAACCTTGATAACGAGGGTGAGATATGACCATTAGTCCAAGAAGCAAGCTGCCATTTTAATAATAGCCAAGAAATTGTGGGTTTTAAAACTAACCTGAGAAATAAGTATTATTTTCATTCTTCCATAACATGGGACAGAAATACGGTTAATGTTTTTAGCTAACTTAAAGAAAAGAATATATGAAAAGGGCTGGGTTTAGGTCTAGATGTACAAGAGAAAAGAATAAACTGAAATTCCAGTGTTCTGATTTGTTTTGCAAAAAATAGGACTTATTACCTGGGGCAGAGGGGTCTCCACACCATGAAATCATATCAGTCATATAACCCAACAAGGTGTCCTCCAAGGTAAGGAAATTTTCATTGGATTTTGTGTAACGATGAGCCAGGTCCTTTGTCCTGCTCCAAAACAGTGACTGTGAAATAAGGTACAATGTCTAGTAAGTGATACTTATACTGGAGCTGGTCAGGAAATTTTCCTGGAGAAAAGCAAAAATTTTTCATGATAATGAGGGATTTTTAGTTTTAGTGGGTCAGTTCTTATTTATGCAGCCCATGGTCCCATTTCCAAAATATTTTTGGGTGGGTTTTTTTTTGTGGAAATGGACGTGTTCAGCCTGTACACCATTTTGAAAGAAAGGTTTAGACTAGTTCTCATAGGATATATACCTAATTCGTTGTGTGCTTTTCAACTGCACATGGAAGAGCAGCTTTTTGGAAGCACAGTGCCTCTAACAGCATGACAGCATGTTCCTTCCAGAAAGCCATATGCTCAGGGAACAGGGACATCTCCATCACTTCACCAGCACCACCCCAGCGCTGAGGTCTGAGGCAAACTTTACACAGGGATGATTTCCAGCCACAGGGCCACCAGGGTCCAAAGGAGATAACACTTTTGCAGTAAGAACAAGAGCAAAACATCATCCTCGTCGACCTACAGACACTCACAAGTCACTAGGGACAACATCCATCACTCGGAGCACTGCACAGACCCGTCGTCCCACCACAATCCTCCCCACACAGCCCACCGTGAGCTGTAGGGTTACCTTGTTACAGGGTATGGGATGACTCGCTAACTCCATCAAAGGCTGATAATCTTCTGAGGTAGTGTTACAGGGATTCTTGTAAATGAACGCATGTTTTAATGATTCCCATATTTTTAGGCAATCCTTATCTCTGCCGAAAGATTAAAACATAGCTAATTAGTATTTATGAATATTTATGACAGTGAAAGGATCTCCTGTTATGGTGAACCACTACAGATCAGATTTTAAAAGAGTTCTGACCATGCTCAGGCACCAAAATACATTATCCATTACAAAATGCAGAGTACCTTCAGCAAATTTAATATAATCTGAGGAACAAGCGGTTCTAAAACATATCTCTTTCTCTCTCCTGCATTTTAAATTACTGATAATTGCAATATCTGAATGCCCTCTAGGTTTTTGTCCCTTAAAAAGAGCAGTGCAGATGTCCCCTTGGCTTTGCACAGTCAATGATATCATAAAGAGAATTTGTAGGGTTTGGCTGTAAGCCTCAATACATCTCAAAGACATTTATATGGCTCACAGTTTTTAATCTGTCAAAAGATTTGTCCTTTTGGAGGGATTCTTTTTTTTTTTTCATTTTTATTTTTTTTAAGCTGCTCCTGAAATCTGTTATATATAGCAATGTTAACAGCCACAGGTGACAGCTGGTTACCTGCTCATTTATCCTTTCATATTGCAAAGTGTTTAATCTTGCTCTCGGAAGGTTAAAATATTTTTCAAGGAATCAGAAGACAACCTCAGGTTTTATTCCCAAAGCAGAGAGGTAAGTGATAGACACAGTACAAGCTGGACTCAAGTGAAGGCCACAAGAAGCATGATGCTACCACCATCCAGGTGATTCAGAATCCTGCCGAGACAGCTTGCTGAGTCACAAATTCAAAGCATCAGCCTTCTGGTATCTCAAGACACCAAGCTCAGCACTTGATGATGCACATGGATGTCTCTTCTATCTGAGAGAAGAGTCTTCATCCACAGTCCTGGCGCAGCTGAGCAGAACTATATTTTTAATGTCATAGAAGTGTCCTCCAAATGGGAGAAGCCCTTCTACAGCTGGTAATCAATGTGGTACTTTTCGTTGCACCGCACAGAAGAATCATAAGGCATGAAGATGGGCTTTTATAGAAACTGGGCTATTTCAGCATTGTTTTAGAAATCACAATACAGACCTTCAATGTGGAAAAAAAAAACCACACAAAAGCTAAACAATATTTCATTTTTGCTTTTCCCACCTATCAACATGGGTATTTTTATAGCTGAACAAAAATAATTAATTGATTTGCCATTGGAAAGCTATTTCTCTGATATGAAATATTCCTTTGTGAAATACAGGTTTTTGCCTCACATCTCAGAGGTTACCAGTCACATAGAACTTTGATTTTGGTTGATATATAAAAAAATAAGCAGTGAGAAAACTTTAGCACTTTTTAATCCCAGCTCCAAGAAGATATTCCGCTCCTTCCAGCCTCACTGTTGAAGTAGGCACTATCAATAGAGTTTCATCTGTTCCTTTTTCCACCGCAACAAGAAAATATTTGTCTGATGTGCAGCATTCAACTCACATTGAGCTGAAGTAGTGGCAGAGAGTTGCTGTAGCTCTGGGCCTCCTGAGAACAATATGAGAAGTTCACTGGCACTTGGTATGCCAAAAATTCCAGCAAGAACAGTGTCAGGTTAAAACCAGCAGATATGCCTTTCCAAAAAAGGCCTGAGAAACAAACTGTCCTCCTAAGGCTGCTCCAAACTTCTTAATGGGAAGTTCTCAGTCACGAAATGTTTGTTTTCTTTGCTCATTTACAGAAGGAAAAGAGAGAGAGAGATCTTGAGTCTACCAGTTAAATTTATCTAATTCAGATACACAAGTCACTGAATCACAGAATGAGAGAATGGTAGGCGTTGGGAAAGACCTTCAGAGATCATCTAGACCAACCTCCCTGCTAAAGCAGGTTCATCTGGAGCAGATAGGACAGGATGGTGTCCAGGTGGGTTTTGAGTATCTCCAGAGAAGAAGACTCCATCCCCTCACATGGGGATATGAGGGGAGATGGCATCAAAAGATGCTGTCAAAGGACAGTATCAAAAGTCAAAGTCCATGGTGAATAGGCTTAGTGTCAAACTGCTGGGGGCCTCGTGCTCTCCTTTTCTGGGTTTTTTTGGGGTTGCAGATTAATTCTGCATCATATCTGCAATTATCACATCTTTACGCACAATGGATTTCCTCCTTTGAGGCTAACTTTGTTTATGCTGGAATATTTTAGGCAGTATTTAAGGCAATATTTAAGGCTGAAATATTCTACTACAGAATCTGAAATATTTAATCCAAATTCAGTGACATGTAAAATAAATATAGTCTAATTTTATGTTTAATTTTTTCCACTCTTTTCTTTTTTATGGAACAGAGTTTGGGAAATGTTGTTAAATGTGAAATAGTAACTAACAGACTGAAAGGAACACCGTGAAACATGCTGTAAACACAGGAACTGAACCTGCCACCTTTTCTGGCTTTCTCTGGAAAGCGAGGGTTGCAGAGCTTGCATCTGGAGACAGGGACTGTATATACTGCATACAGTATAGCATCAAAAAGGGCTGGGATACAAACAACCATTCAAACTACATTTCCTTATTAAATCCAAATATTATAGACATTGCAAAGCATATCTTGCATTTGTCCTTATGCTTGGGTAGAAGTTACATTTGCCAATGAATTTGAGTATTTCTATCCATTTACCTTTTTTTTATGAATATCATATTAATCTATCAGACGGAAGCCGGGGCCAAGAATATTTCCATTAGCAGCAGTCCTAGCAGCCAAACTCTAATGCGCATATTAGAAAAATGGACAGCTTCTCTTGCATATCAGTGCACTGGTCTGGCTAACCTTGAAAGAGTATCCTCTCACTTAAAGGAATGGGATGGCATTGAGCTACCTGGGAAATCATTACTAATATAAATCTTCTTTTTCTTTACTTCGTAGTTCTTTTTCTTTTTTTTTTTTTCTTTAACTGGACATGACGGAGCAAATTCATCCCCAATTGAAATTGATTTAATTGGTATAATATCAAGGACAAGTTTCCTCCCTGCTGATTTCAGTTACTCCCTGAACAATATCTTGCTTTCAGTTCAGCACTGGACTGATGTTGGATGCTAAAAGCATCTTAAGAAGGGCAGCATTTCCTTGGGCTGTGCTGCCTCTAGTTTTTTACTCAGAAATTTGAGAGAGGTGCTTCAAGTATGGCACCCATTTTAAATTTGCAAGCAAAAAGGACTTACAGGCTTCGTCCTGGAGAACTCAGTCAACTCTGCCCATCTTGTTCATATCACTTCACCAAGCAGAGGCGTGGTCTCCCCTACAGAAAATAGTGGCTTTTCCAAGGTCCCAAGTTTTCTTTCTAAAACATGACAATGCCGGAATGAAATTCTAATTGTGGCTCTGTGGTGGGGCTCTGAAGTTAGAGCTGGAAACAGTCCCCAGAGCCCTCTATGTAACTGGCCTTTGCAGGGGTCAAACCTCAGCAGCAGTTGCAATTTATATAAGAAAACCCTTCTCATTTGCTACCACTGTTAGCCAAAACAGTAATGCAGATATGCACCAACGCACTCAGAAATCTGGCCCTCTAAAAGGAGAAGTTTGTGGTTATAACAAAGCTCCTTACAGACGTAAGAGCAATTCACACTCTGCTGGGTGTCTTGGCATCCTCTTCACCTGTGAAGGACCAGAGTCTCAGCAGGAGAATGCATATCAGAGGATCGAAATGGTGTGGTGGTGTTCCTGCATCTAACAGACCCATGTTTGCCTGTGTGTCAGTTCATCTGCCTCTTTTAGGTAAACTCTGATGGCTGCAAACAGCAGTGCAATTTATACATCCATATTCCACTCGTTTTTTTTTTCATGTGAGCTTATGAGTAGCCGTGCCTTTACGTTGTGAACAAATTACACAGTGAACAATAACCTTTATGCCTGTATGTGAGGGGAAGCTCTCTGCACCCCCGAATCCTTTTGCTACCTTTTCACCCTAAATATTTCTGTGTTTCCTTCTGCTGCCCCTTCCCTTTTTCCAGGCTGGTCGTGTCTCACAGCTGGTTTGGAGCAGCTTTTTTGGAGCTGCTGCCAAGCGCAGCCCGGGCAGCTGTAGCTGGAGTTGTCTGCAGTAAAGGAGAGCAGCAGGCTGGAGGAGAGGAACCTAAGGAGAACACTGCCATCAGGTGGGAGAAGAGGCTTCTCAGGAGCAGCAGCTGAGGTCAACCCCAAAGGCGTACAGTTCTTCGTGCCGGGTGATGGCCAGACCCATCTCCAGACCACTGAGTCAGAAAATGGGTACGTGCAGCTTCGGTCCTATTATTCAAGCACCTAAAACCTCCCATCAGGTATCTTTGTGCTAAAAATCAGAGGAGGGATGTGAATTTAGAGAGGTCAGCCAATATACTGTCATCGCTGAGGATTTGAGGAGACTACTGTCTGCTGCTTTTAGCATTAGGATAATAGAGCAGGGAAAAATTACCAAGTGAAAGGATGAAGTAAAAAAATTATGGAAGAGCTGTCAATCTCAATGTCTTCAGTGAGCAGTAGCCTCTCACTGCCCACTTAGTTTAATTACTGCAAAGTGTCTGCCACTGTAACATTTATGGTTACTGACTTTTTTTCAATATGAGAATGACATACTTGGCTTTTTTGGCAGCTTGATTTTGTAAGTACCGCTCTCTGTTAATTAAGTAGTTCAAAAGGCAGTAAGGAAAGCATCACAGGAACTGATAGAGACAGAGATCTCTGCCTCGGAGAAAGATGACTTCTGCAAAGGCTGCCTGTAGGCAGAGCAATTGAATTCCCCACGTCAGAGGTGAGGAGTCTGGAGGTCTGGGAAAAGAAGCCCAAGGTGAGGTTTCCCCTGGGTGTAATTCAGGGCTGTGTATGTTCTTGTAGGAAGGAGTGACCTGGAACAGACGATAGCTCCTTGTCACACGGGTCCTTCACCTTTGGCAGGCACGAGAGGGTTGTAAGGGCAATGGTATCTGTGTCTTGGGTTTATAGCTCCTGGAATATTTTATGTGAGATGCAAATCGGTGCTCCAGGAAAACACTAAGCCTTATCACCCTTCCGGGACGGGCTGAGCCAAGAGGTGGCAGCCATAAACCAGTGAAAGGTTCATCTATGTAAGCAGATTTTTTTGCTGGCTGGATTTCAGCTTTCCCGGGTGAAAAACCAAGCTGCTTAAGCAGATGGTGTTTTCAGCGATGGTCCGTAAGTGGGACACAGCCTCTAGAAGGGCAGCAGTCTCACCTGGACTGTGTTTTGACAGAGGGTCATAGTTGCTGTACAGTGTAAGCTTCCAAGTGAGAGCCATGTCTTCAACAGATACAGAGTGTAATAATTTAAGCTGGCATCTTACCCTTTGATTAGAAAGTGTATTTTTAGTAATGTTTTCTTTTTAATATTAAACTTGGAGAAACACTTCTAGAAGAATGATCTAAATGAAAGTATGTTATTGCTCAATTGGCTCAATGCAGCTGCAGATTTTTTTTTTCCCCTAACATTAATTTGCAGTACACTACAGAACTAAAACTGCTGGGATGTGGCATAAACACAGCGAGTCAGGAGAAGTCCCTGCTTCAAGGGTGGCAGGTGGCAGCAGGACAAGGACAAGGGAACCCATACTCTTCAGAAGACTCTGATTCAGTAAAAATTTCTCTTATGCAAGGCATTTTTTCCTCACAAAAACACTTCTCTCGGATAAGTTTGAGCATGACATCATAGTAATATAAAATAAAGCTCAGGTTTTTGAGACACTGAAACAAATCATGGCAGTTGTTTAGTGCTGTGCTTGATGTGAAGGTGTTAACAATCAGCAAACAAATATAAGGAAGTGAAATTAAAAATGTCTAGCAAAGCAGGAAGGCAAAATGCCAAAGTAAGCATATAACAAAAAAACCCAGACTTCTTTCTGGAAGAAATTATCCTGCAAGTGCAATAGTATCTCACACAAAATCATGTTTCATATATTCTTTTTGACAAAACACATCTCCATCTCCACAAGCTGCAAAGGAGTGGAAAGACAAAATGCATTCATGATCAGGAAGCCAGGAGACAAAGCTCTCCTGAACGTGCACCAACTTCTACCAAATTTAGTAGTAGAATGGAACTATAGACTTAACATTTGTTATAATGGCAATTTGCCACTAAATAGAAATAACATTACTTGGCCCAATTGTATTTAAGGGGGAAATCTATGTTGCATGTTGACACAACACTGCATGGAAAATGTTGATTGAAAAAAAACCAACACTGTTTGTGTTTGGGGGATCAGTAATTATGATCTTTTAGATATTGTGTCTTTTCCCTTCCTTCCCCAGGTGACAAAGTGCTGGTCGTTTCTGACCTCAGCTCAAGGCTGACCTCCTTGACTCAGCCTCCCAAGGCAAGGATGGTGAAGAGGAAAACTGAACCAGTCACCTTTGTACCAACAAGTTCCATGCTGCATCTGTTACTACCTGTTCTCCCTCCCCCAGCAGGCATCAAGGTGCAAAGCCATCATAAACAACATCCTCCAAGCGACAGGTAAATTATTGGGTCTCCACTGCTGGTCTCGACCAGCATTGCTTTTCTGATGGAGCTGGCACTGACCTGGCTCTGTGTGCCCCATCCTGCTGCCCTCTGCTAATCATATACCAGGGATAACCTCTCCTAAACCTCAATTTGCCATCGCGTGAGGCCTGGAGGGTGAGAATTGTGAGGGTTTCTTTAGCCACAAGAGGGAGGCCGCATTCCTGGGAAAGAGGAGATGAAGTAATTCGAGGTCAAATCCTTCCTTCGGCCCAAACTGCCTTTGACCTTTATTTATTCAGACAAAACTGCAGTGCATACCAACGGCCGTGGTTGATGAGTTACAGGATTTTTGCGAGGCTAGTGAAAGCAAAACTTGCAGCTTTGTTAATATTGGAAAAAAGAAAAAGAAGAAGAAGAAAGAAAAAAGAAAGAAAGAAAAAGAGAAAGAGAAAAAGAAAAAAAGAAAGAGAGAAAGAAAAAAGAAAGAGAAAAAGAAAAAAGAAAAAGAAAAAAGAAAAGAAAAAGAAAAAAAAGAAAAAAAAGAAAAGAAAAGAAAAAGAAAAAAAAAAGAAAAGAGAAAAAGAAAAAAAGAAAAAGAAAAAAGAAAAGAGAAAAAGAAAAAAAGAAAAAGAAAAGAGAAAAAGAAAAAAAGAAAAAGAGAAAAGAAAAGAGAAAAAGAAAAAAGAAAAAAGAAAAAAAAGAAAAGAAAAAAATGAAAAAAGAAAAAAGAAAGAAAAAGAAAAAAGAGAAAAAGAAAAAAGAAAAAAAAAGAAAAAGAAAAAAGAAAAAGAAAAGAAAAAGAAAAAAGAAAGAGAAAAATAAAAAAAAGAAAAAAGAAAAAGAAAAAAGAAAAAAAGAAAAAAGAAAAAATGAAAAAGAAAAAATGAAAAAGAAAAAAAAGAAAAAAGAAAAAAAAGAAAAAAGAAAAAAAGAAAGAAAAAAGAAAAAAAAGAAAGAAAAAAGAAGAAAAAGAAAAAAGAAAAAAAATGAAAAGGAAAAAGAAAAAAGAAAGAAAAAAGAAAAAAGAAAAAGAAAAAAAAAGAAAAGGAAAGGAAAAAGAAAAAATAAAAAAAAAGAAAAAGAAAAAAGAAAAAAAAAAAAAGAAAAAGAAAAAAGAAAAAGAAAAAAAAAGAAAAAGAAAAAAAAAAAAGAGAAAGAAAGAAAAAGAAAAAGACTACTGAAAAAAAAAAGAAAAAAGAGAAAGAAAAAAGAGAAAAAGACTACTGTGCTGTGACAAACTATTGCTTTAGCTGTGCCTTCTGGCAACAGCCAGTATTTTCCCGAGAAGCCAAATTGAACTACTACTCTACTACTCTTTGATGTGTGCATCTAGGGGTGGGTGCAGGGAATGAAACCCCCAAAGCCAGCTGTTACACCATCCGCATCTTTTCCTAAAAATGGGGCTAATATTGAAAAGACATTATTTGAAGCATATGGTATTCCCTGCTTGTTTCTCCTCAAAATTGGCACGATGATAGCTCTACGCAGAAGACTAACTGAGGAAACTGTACGTGTACAAATGATAAGAGTCACCCCGCCAGCAGCAACAATAAAGCCACGGATTGTACTGCACACAGGCAGTTAAACAGAATTATTACCAGCAGCTGCTGCCTGTGGTACCTGAGAACTTGTTCTTCAGTGAGCAAGTTCCATACAACGCCTGAGCATTTTGATGATTTTGGAGAACGAGCAAATCAGCAGGATAATGTCTGATGGCATGAGGCGCTTGCAAAACTCCACCGCAGGCAGCAGAAGTCTCTCCAGTGGCCTTACTGGGCTTGGGTTCAGCCCACAGTTCGTACTGGGAAAGAGGAGAGTGTGACCAGAGCATGCTGTGCTGGATGTGTACGGGCTCCAGCGAAAGGAAGGCGAGCACAAAGAGGTATCCTCTTGGGGAAGAAGAAGCTGTGATGGTGAAGGTGTACATCAGCATGTCCGCAGCCTTCTCACATGATTTATAGCAGGCAGTTGCAAAAGCAGAGCTAAATGGGGGCTTGCAGCCCCTGTTAAATCCACCTGCGATATTTGGAAACATTATAAAGTCCATATTCACATGTCAACAATCCCCCTTTCTTCCAAAACCTGCCAGCTATTCCGATTTGAAATACAGCGTGCCAAAATGTAGTAAATAGTCACGCTCACTAACTGCTGCAGTGAATAGGCTGCTATTTTCAAAGAAAGGGAAAAATATCATTGAAGATGGAACTTAGTGGCTCTGATATAAAAAAGTCAAAATACGAGGAAATGGCCATGAGTTTACCAAAAGCAGAGCTTTTTAAACAACTGCACATGTTGCTCTGAGATCAAAAGGGCAAGAGCACACTATGGACAAATTTATGAGGAAATGAGAAGTTTTCTAACCAAGGCAGCAAGGTTCCCACAGTGGGAGCAGTGGAAACGAAGGTCCTGACTGAGCACAGGACACTGCTTGCTCAGCTCATAACTGCCCGAGTTTCTGCAGTTCCCTGTTCCTACTCCTTTTCTTTGACCAAGTGCACCAAAGATCTCACGCGACGCAAGATCCAAGACCTACATTAATGATGAAAGAGCAGGGGATGAAAGACACGGGGCTCTCTGATGTGTCCTGAAGGCACCTGCTTCATTAGCAGAAAGTGCCAGCAACAGAAGCAGTTGGTTCCACCACAAACTGCACCGAGCTCAGCAGCACCAGAAATCAGCAATCTCAGGCTGGATTCCCAGGAAAGCACCCAGGTTTAATTCTCTGTTCAAGAACCTCCTGAACATTTCAGGTAAATGAACATATTTCTCCTTTTTTTGGTATGCTCAGCCTTGGATAAGTTTCATATTCTTTCTGGAATAAAATAAAACAAGGGTCCTACTGTACAGAAATCATTTCCTCTGGAAGAAAATGAGCTCACAGCCACGAAGCTATTAAACATTGTTGGATTAAGAATAGCACAAAATGTTATGCCTCGTGAAAACAACCTTTCAGAAAACCTATGATCATGAATTTGTGACATTTTTTAAAAAGCGTCCTTGAAATAAGTGCTTAAAAAGATACTCCCAGCTGAGATTCGGACTGTGTTGCGAATGAAAACATATGTGAGATTCACTGGACACATATTCACACAAAAGTGGTTTTTGCATCTTCAGCACCCCAATTTGAACAAAACAAGTGTCAGTAATAAAGGCTATTAGGCTTCAACATTATTTCAGATCTAAATATTGAATGTATACTTCATTAATAAATTAATGTGTGCTTTAAGAAACATGTGCATGATTTCACAAAAGCTTCAGGAGCATTTAAATTTTATCTGTAAGAGAATCCCTCTTCACTAAACCCACTTTTTGCATAATGCAAAGCGTGAACTTAACTCTCTGGATGCTCAGACCACGGTTCTCCTCGTGCTCGTTTCCCTTCAAATGCTGCAAATCAGCTTTTTCATCCAGCAGCGAACATCCGAGGCCAAGAGAAATCCAAATGCAAGCAAACTACGTGCAGCTTTGTTCTCATCAGCTCAACATCACGGGACCGAGAGGTGACAATTGTCTTTTTGGAGAGAAAGAGCAGGATGGTTCCATCACCTGGCCGAGGTGCGGGGCAGCCCCATGGCACTGCCCCAGGGTGGTGGAAACGTCTGCCAGAGGCTTCCTGAGGACGCAAGGTGGCTTGTGCCACAGAAATGATGGATGGGACCCTGCTGAGAGACTCTGGCTGCCCTGGATCCTGTCCTGAGGAGATGGGTGTCCCCAAATACCCGCAGGGGGAGCCGGGACACTCCTTATATTGTGCTTTGCTTTTCCCTACCGGGCCAGGGATGAGAAAAATCAGTTCTCAGCCCTAATATGCTATTGCAGACTGAGCCTGGGGAACCCTCTTCTGCAGCAGAGGAGTGGTGGGCTCCTCAGGGTGTTGTAGCCCTGCTGGCTGTGATGGGCTGAGCAGGGACCACCACTGGGTGAAGGTTTTGCCTGAGACTGCCGTGGTGGCCCTGCGAGCCATCTGTACCCCTCCACGCAAGCTGCCTGTGCTCATTGCAGTGTCTTACCCACACTCGGAAGACATCTGGTTTGGATAGCCCCAAGATATTTCTCCATGCTTTTCTAACATCTTTGTCCATCCTATAAATCTGTGCTGAACCTCCTTCCTTTTCCTCCCTCCAGCACAATTTTGGTTCCATGAATGCAGCCTCACACGTTACAGGATTTAGGACAGATTAGCAAATTGCTTCACCTCCACCTCAGACCTGTTAGAATCCAGCTTTTATTTCAGCTGGCTTTAAGGAAGTTGCAAAATCCATTTATGATGATGCTTTGACCTAGGATTAGTATTACTTATATTTTGCTCTGTAGATAGACTCTTTAAAAAGCCACCATTGGGGCACTGACATTTGCTGTCTGAATTTGTACGTTTTGGTATAGAATGGGGGTCTTACCCCCCTGATTTCTCTCTGGCACCTCAAACCTGGTGGACAGGCCCAGGTGGAGGTGCGAGGCAGCTCCCTTCCCTTCGCTTCCCACCCCTGATGCGTGGCCAGACCTTCTACTCACCCCAGCTCAGGGTACCGCGCCATGATGTAGTTGTAGCATCTCCCCAGGATGACTTCTTGCAGGTTCTTAGTGGTCCCCCTGTCCTTCCACTTCATCATTTTAGGACTGACCTCCGGCTTTCCGTGAGTCAGGAGAGAAGCCAGCACGACGGCGAGGATGAGGACAACCAGGAGGACCACGATCCCCACCAGAAGGACGGTGCGTTGCCGCGTCCGGGCAGAGCCCTGTTGGAACGGCATCCTGCGGGGGGGGACTCGGTGAAGAGCAGCAGCAACTGCTCTCCCGGCTCAAAAGTGAAAATAAATAGCGTTACAACTTGTCACCCAGCGCCTCCCCCCACTCCCCTCCTCCTCCTCCTCCTCCTCCGCCCCGGGCTGACCCCCCGGCCGCCCCGTCGGGGGAGCGCTGGGGGAACCGGGGGTGGGATGGTCCGGTTAATCCGGAGCAGGAGTTTCCCACCGCCCCCTTTCCCAGCGGGCTGGGACCAATCCAGCCCTTTTTAAAGCTAAACAATGGCTTTTCAGGGCTTGACTCCGGGTGACGAGAGTCTCGCTGCCGGCTGCTTTCTTCTCGCTTGGCCATCGCCCCCTTCCCGCCCCCGAGTTAAACTTTGCGAAGTTTAATTCAGGGATAAACTCACAAAAGCGAATTTCAGGAAATTACTCATAAAACTCCACAAGCCTTTGTTCAGATAAAGATCTCTTTGCAGCGATGTGCTCCAGCTAATGCGGGAGCAAAAGCTGAGTTCAAACGGCCCCGGTCTGTTTTCTCTAAATGAACTTGTTTTTAAATCATAGAATCATAGAATGGTTTGGGTTGGAAGGGACCTTAGAGATCATCATGTTCCAACCCCCCTGCCATGGGCAGGGACACCTCCCACCAGACCAGGTTGCTCAAAGCCCCATCCAGCCTGGCCTTGAACCCCTCCAGGGATGGTAGGTCTTGAATCCGACTTTACCAAATGCAATTAGGAACTTTACAGTAGTCATCAAAATATCCTGCAATCCTGCTTTAGCAGGGAAGTTGGACTAGATCATCTCTATGGTCCCTTCCAACTCTAAAAATTCAGTGAAATCATCCCACAATGGGGTATTTTATTTCTCTCCCTTGCAGATAGGCTTGGAGTAGTTGTCACATGAATTTCTAGGAGCAGTGTGTGAATTGTGGGTGGCTGAGGCTGTGTGAAATCACCTAACGAAGCATTTAGTGTTCTCAGCAAGAGGGAAGTTAGTTCCTCATTCCCCTCTCCAAATGGGGCAATCCTTACTCAAAAGTCAACATAAAATAAGACTCAAATCTCAAAACCTAAACAGAGGAAGCTATGCAATGTCAGAATAATGTTAGCTACAAATTATTAATATAAGTGTTAATAATTGCTTACCCAGCATCTGTCTTTAACAGGTTGACGCCAAGAAAGGGTGTTTGCAACACACCTCAGTCAGGACTAGGCAGTTCTGAAAGACATCAGAAGCCTTCACTGGTAAGCAATATTTTTTTAAGCACATAAGCTGAATTTTTCTGATCCTGTTTTCCGAGAAATGATGCAAACTTTTGGGAGGGTTTGACTCAGAAGTGAAGCCTCGCTTTTGGAGTGGCAGAGCAGGCTGACAGCCTGAAGTGGTTGCACAGTTGCACCAGCTGATCGTTACAGGTCCCTTCCAACTGAAATCTAATCTATTCTATTCTATTCCTAACAGATAAAAATCTCCTCTCTTCATGACACTGCTTGAGTCCCCCAGGTGGTCCCTATCGCAGGGGACCTATGATGCAAAAAGCACAGGAAGCTCTGTAGGAGACAATTCAGTAAGAATTAGCTCATAAAGGAAGTTTTTAACCATAATCCTTTCAGTAAGCAAGCGGGGTTTGCCTTCTCAGGCTCCGATGATTGTTCTTTATTTGTTCCTTGTTTTCATCATCCTGTAAATATGAATGCAAGGTATTCACAGCTGAGTTTTGTGATCTTTTATTATACACAAGAGAGATCATTGAATGTGGTTTATTTTTCCCTTAATGTTTGTTTGCATGTGTTTTCAACTTGCTGCTCTTTAGTTTCATTAACTAAGCAAATACCACGTTGCAAAAAAACCCCAACTGGTTATCCCAAGCAGTTTATGCAGCAAAACTGCAATCTCTGCTTGCACTGGCTGTTGAAGATACGTATCTTCAGTAGAGCTAAGAGTCACTTTTAGAGTGGAACAACGGAATAGTAATTTAAAAGCTTTAAAACCCACTATTCTTCAGTAACCTGATGTCTGAAAACTTCTTTCTTTTGTTCAGATATGACATAGATTCATCAAGAATAAATAAATAAGGTGAGTGCAGACTCAGTGGCTCTGGAAGGTGTCCTCGCTGCTGAGTTTTGTAACACCTCCAACTACGTAAGGAATGTCAAAGACAAGTGAAGGTCAAGCCTCCTTTCAGCAAGCCTTGGCAGCCTGATCAGGACGAATAAATAGGACAAGCAGAGTGGAGGGGGATGCAGAAAGGCCAGTAAAAGCACAGACCCCCCAGGGGTGCAGAAGGTGGGAGTTTCTTTCCCAGAGTGAATGTGAACATGAACTCACTCCTTGCGAGTGTTCTGACCCAAGAGGATTTCCACAAGAGGTGTAAGTAGGATGATAATGGTGTCTTAGAGAAGCAGGGAGGAAACAGTATTCCCTGAACAGCACATCGGGGGTCAGGGGGGGAGCACAGAAGGGGAAATGAAATAAGGAAGGATGACAGGAGGTGAAAATCAGTGCGTTTTACAAGGGTCTCGCATCCCTGTAGGTCTGTGGAGTGAACTGGATTTCACTTCTTTCCTAAGCTGTTTTCCCAAGAAGCTGACCTTAAGCTGACTGACTTCATTCCACAGGAATTCAGTACCCTCAGCAGGACCCTAACGAAATGCAAACTTTGGGTTTCCCCTGAGATTTCTGGGAAGCCTCATGGATCTGTGCCCTTCTTGAAGTGGTTTGCGGGTGGTTATTTTTCCTTTTACAAGGAAAATTACAGTTTTTGAAAGCACTGTGTCTCAGAAACCGATAGCCAACTTTTGGAGCCCCCTGAGCTACGTGAATTTCCAAGGTAGCAAATCTAAACTAATCCTGGTCTTACCAAGGTGTGTCCACTCTTCTGACAGAATTTACACTAAATCTTTGGGCGGGGTGATTAGAAAGTGGGTGGAAAAGATCAGAAGAAAGAAACACTTCAGGCACGTAATTGCTGGCCTTTGATACCATGCAGCAGGAGACTTTTGTAAGAATAGACCTGCATTATATATCATTTATCAACCTGCTGGGATTATTGTAAGACAAAAGCAGTCCACTCTCATGGCTACCTGCAAGTTCTGTGGATGGTATTTTTGAGGCAGCAAGGGATAACAAACCACCCCCCAAGCCATTCCCAAGGCCTGATCGCTCTAAAGTTTGATTTATCCTTTTATTTTTTGCTATCTATCAAATGTAGATAGTTCCAGCACTCAAAACATGGCTGAGGACACGAAGAATCCCCCATGGCAGAACTTGCTGGTAAGAGGTGCTGTGCAGCGGGTAGGACTGAACCTCTCCAAAGCAACAGTGACCTGCAAACACAGGCAAGAAACTTTACGTTGTGCATCTTTTCAGTGCTCCTAGGAAACCCTGGAAATGTTTCTTTCTTGTTAGAAATATTTAATGATTGTGTGGTTTCGGTCGTGCCGCGCTGGCTTCTATTCCTCACCCAGGTGTGCTGTTTGGCCACCACTCCTGTCAAAATGGAAACAACCCCCCTGCCTCGAATGGAAGTGAGCTCAGTGATGCCAGCAGTGAATTTGTCTATGTGATAGAAAAAAAAGGCTGCTTCAAATAGAAAACAGACAGTTTAGGAGTCACAAAGACTCATTTTAAGGTAAGACGCTGGATTACAAAAATATCACAGTATTCACAGTGCCACTAATCACTCCTAGTCCTGGGGACACCTGTAATTACTGGCTGTCACTTCTCAGCAGAACCTATGAATGAGAGAATATGAACTGAAAAGAGCAGAAGTTGTTATAACAATTAAAGACATCCTGTCTTTTCTGGCTGTTGTTGGAACAGCAGTGACTCTCGTCTTCTCATAGCTTCCCAATTTCACGGGGTGAACGCTGTCACAACATTTAGAGAAGGCTTGAGATGAGCACTGAAAATAACGTGGTAAACAGGGCTGGGATGGGGGAACCAGCCAGCACAAAGTGACAGCTGTGAAGAGCTGCTGCCATCCAACCACACACACCAGCTACGGTGGAAAATGCATTTGTGTCTGGGTGTCTGGGCATCACACTCGGCTCCCTGCCCTGTCAGCTCCTCTGCCTGCAACAACCTGAGCTTTTCTTGGAGAGCTGGGCAAGAGCACAAATGCTTGCAGGATATAGGACAACCTTTAAGTGACTCTGTTTCCCTGGTGGCAATCCCCACTGCACCTACCCTAGAGCTATAGGTGGGCAAGGAGACAGGCAGACAGACAACGGTGCCTTAACTCTGAGCCTGCACTGGTGGCCACCTAAAGGACATAAAAAAATGTCCCATTTGTGCCTTCTGCAAGGTCATATCCTCTGCTGGGAACATGGACCACATTGGGCTCCTGTCCAGTATGTTTCCTGCACCAGATGAGCTGTCTGGAGATGGTCTGAGCTCCAGCATTCCCTTCCTTACCCCCAAATCCTTTTTTTTTTCTTTTTTCTCAGCTGGTTTTTGTTACCCAGTTGTCTTCTTCAGCCCGGTGGTATTGTCTTGCTCAATCTGTTGCTACTTAACAGGAATCTCTACCCTGATTGCATTTTCTTCTCCTGTAAATTCTTCAAGATTACTTCTGATAACAAAACATTTCAATTTATGGTAAAGTCTGAGTATCAGGTATTCAAGAGGGTTCATGATCTCAGAACAGGACGGTGTGGCTTCCATTCTCACAGATAACAAGAACATCAGTTCTGCAGCCCAGTCCATTAGGTTGAATGTGGTTGAAATGGGCTAATTAATTCACAAGTATTAGGAAGGGAGAAGACTGAGAGATGGAGGAATGGACAAGCAAACCAAGGGATTCCATAGGCCTCCTTTCATTTGTAACCCAGCCTCAAGATAAATTATCTTCCCACTTACAAAGGGTGCAAACGACTATGCAACAGAAACAATGATGTAAAGTACTTTGCTGTGGGGAATAACTGACAGTGCTTACTGCAGGTGCAATATAAAACCTAGCTGATTAGCTAATTGGCTTTCAGACCTTTGTCAGCTAATCTGATACTGCAGTGTTTCATCATCTTTTTTTACTTTTTTTTTTTTTAAAAAAATATCTTTAGCATTTTCTCAATTTTTTAAAAGGTTATCGCATACTTTTCTCTCTCTGACTCGTTGCATGCATTAGATGTTTGAAAGTTCATTTCTGGTTTTCCTCTGCAGTTTGTTTATAGAGTGGGGGCTCTGCTGACATCCAGCAACAACCCTGCCCTGCATCACATCATCACATCCTGTGGCAAGTGTAGAGATGGGCTTTGCTTCCTCGGAGCAACTCACGCTGAAGGTTTGGTGCATTTGTCTTAAAACTTTAGTGTATTCCACTTTCTCCTTCAAATGATGGTTTAGTTTTTACCTCACCTATGTCTAAGGAGTTCACTGAAGCAATCACTAATGTAGATATAAAACTGACTGCTGAGTTTAAAGATGCATACATCTGCATTTTCACTATTTTACACACTTGCAGCTTTTCAAATCTGTAAGATTTCAGTCCTGAATTCTTCTTATTATTATAATTAAAAATAATAGATAAATTAGTGGTGCAGCAGTCCTCAAGAGTAAAAAAACTCTATGTGTGCATGTGTGTGGGTGTGTGCTGATTCACTGCTACCAAATTTTGTGTGAGTAGGCACCCCTGAACTAATTTGTTGGAAAAATTGGTAATGTCTTAATTGCTACCTGCCTCTGAGTCACTAATGGACTCTTCTGAACTTGTTAATACACCCATGTTGAAGCACCCAGGACTTTTCAGTCTCAATGGAAACACCATTAGATCTTAAGCATCCTTGAATTACAGGATAGAAAGTGGTGTGAAATTTCTTTTTCAAGCCCAGATACCTATATTCCTTACAAAAGTGACTTTGCACTCTGTGGGTGCTCTTAATATGGCCACTTTAATCTTAATTTTGCTGAAAGTAAAGATATCATAGAATCATAGAATGGTTTGGGTTGGAAGGGACCTTAAAGATCATCCAGTTCCAACCCCCCTGCCATGGGCAGGGACACCTCCCACCAGACCAGGTTGCTCCAAGCCCCATCCAGCCTGGCCTTGAACACCTCCAGGGATGGGGCAGCCACAGCTTTTCTGGGCAACCTGTTCCAGTGCCTCACCACCCTCACAGCAAAGAATTTCTTCCCGATATCTAATCTAAATCTCCCCTCTTTCAGTTTAAAACCATCACCTCTCACTCACTGATAAAGAGTCCCCCCCCATCTCTCCTGTAGGCCCCTTTAGGTACTGGAAGGGTACTTATCACTTGGGTGAGAGACATATGGCGTCCCACCACTGTTATCGCTGCATCTAGCTGTGGGTGGATGCTCCATGCTGAGGGCATGTTTTGGGGTTAACCACTCCTTAGAGCATGTAGATTTGAAACTGCAAAGTCATCGGGGCTGTTTCAAACACAGGTCCTCCTCTGGAAGTGCCACCAGTGAGAGCAGCCCCACCAGACCACAGGGCAATGGGCTGAAGCTGCTGGACCCGGAGCGCAGGGAATTATCCTGCAGAATGGTGCCCTCCAGGCATTATTTGCAGTCTGCCCGCTGCAGCCTGCTGGGGCTTTCCATCTCTTTCATCTCCATCCCTTGCAAGCAGCCTGTTTTCCCACGTGGAAGTGATTCCTTTTGTTCCATGCGCTGCTGAGGGGTTTAGGTGGGGAAACGAGAGTGCTGGATCAGCCCCTGCTGACAAGGACCATGCCTGTCTCCTCTCAATAACCCATTCTGCTCTCTCCACCGGAATGTGCTATTTTTTTTCCTGGGTGTTCTCACACAGGAGGAGAGTGTGGGAGGACCAAATGTCACCACTGTGCCTCGTCGTTTTGTGGCTGACCTTTTTATTACCCTACACGCTCTCCTGGCTGTATGTCACGTGGCCCCTTCTCCTGTCGAGACTTGTGCAGGAAGTTGAGGGTATAAGGAAAGAGAAAAAAAAACCAATACTGATAAAAATCTAACAAATATGATGGTGCTTCTGCTTTCTGTGTGAGTAATGTGAAGCAGGACGTGTGCGTGGGAAGGGCTTAACGCTGGACTGCGACCCATGCACTGGTTTGGAACCTGTCGAGACTTGTGCAGGAAGTTGAGGGTAGAAGGAAAGAGAGAAAAAACCAATACAGATAGATAAAAATCTAACAAATATGACGGCGCTTCTGCTTTCTGTGTGAGTAATGTGAAGCAGGACGTGTGTGTGGGAAGGGCTTAATGCTGGACTGCAACCCATGCACTGGTTTGGAATTGTAGAGCCAGAAAGCATCCAGCACAGGACAAAGTGACATCTAAAATGAAGAGTCTTCATTTAAGAGAAAATTTCCCACGTGGAAGTGATTCCTTTTGTTCCATGCGCTGCTGAGGGGTTTAGGTGGGGAAACGAGAGTGCTAGATCAGCCCCTGCTGACAAGGACCATGCCTGTCTCCTCTCAATAACCCATTCTGCTCTCTCCACCGGAATGTGCTATTTTTTTTCCTGGGTGTTCTCACACAGGAGGAGAGTGTGGGAGGACCAAATGTCACCACTGTGCCTCGTCGTTTTGTGGCTGACCTTTTTATTACCCTACACGCTCTCCTGGCTGTATGTCACGTGGCCCCTTCTCCTGTCGAGACTTGTGCAGGAAGTTGAGGGTATAAGGAAAGAGAAAAAAAAACCAATACTGATAAAAATCTAACAAATATGATGGTGCTTCTGCTTTCTGTGTGAGTAATGTGAAGCAGGACGTGTGCGTGGGAAGGGCTTAACGCTGGACTGCGACCCATGCACTGGTTTGGAACTGTAGAGCCAGAAAGCATCCAGCACAGGACAAAGTGACGTCTAAAATGAGGAGTCTTCATTCAAGAGAAAACATTCCTGCACTTGCACGGGCTCAAGCCAGTCGTTTCTCCCTCCCTCCACCCTTTGGCCTCCCTTTTCTCAAATAGGATGCTTGTGCACTGCTGAAGGGCAGGGTGGAGCACATCTGAAGGCCACCAGCACAAAGCTATTTCATTCCTGAGTGGAATGAGACTGGATGGTCTGGTCCATCTGTCTGTCACCCATCGGATCTTCAATTGGGAATAAGCTTAGATGGGCATGCGACAGTGCCTGGTGGACATGCTTGGGTTGCTCAGGGAGATCCCTCTTCCACACCCTCCACTGCTCTTGCCACTTTCCACAGCTCTTTGTCTCAGCCCCACTTCCACAATTTGTCTTTGTCCACTCAAAGTCCACCTCCCAGTACAGACCAGCCCAATGCTCTGGTGGTGAGCACCAGCACTGACTGGTCTTCCAGTGACCTGGCACAGTAGAGGAGGGGTGCTTTGCTGTGTTTCATCGGGAATGAACTGATCTCGCAGTGGTTTTTTCCAAAACCCATCAAGTCAGCGACGCATTTCTAGATATTAATCAGCTGGACGGGGAATTTTATGGTCAGAACAGACAATTAGTCAGAAATTACTGCTTAGGAAATGTTGGAAAATGGCCTTCTGAAGGAATACAAATACAGAACTGTAGATGCACTCAGTTTGGTGTGACAGAAACGTGACTTAATGGTTGTGGCTTTTCCAGAGACCTGGTAGGTGTCACCCCAGGGGACACTGGACATCAAAGGAGCCCAAGAGGGGGAGCTGATTCAAGGATAATGTCCTCAAAGCACAAGAGTCATCTATCCTGGTGGGCAGAAGCTGTGGCAGGAGGCCAACCTGGACAAATCAGGAAGTCCTGATCCAGCTTAAACGTTGGAAGAAAGCGGAGGGAGAATGGAAGCAAGGATGGACTATCTGGGAGGAATGTAGAAGCACTGCCTGGACTGTTAGGTTATGTGATAAAGCTCATCCGAACACCTACAAAGGAGTTCAAAGAGGCACAAGCCCAGAGGAGCACAGGGGCACAAAGGTAAGCAAGAACCCAAATTAAGGATTCCTGAGAACAAACACTTTTTTCCGGGTCCCTCCAGGGCTGTCCCAGCAGAGCCTTTGCCCCAACATCCCATGACCATGAGCATGTAGGGAGAATGGAAGCAAGGATGGACTATCTGGGAGGAATGTAGAAGCACTGCCTGGACTGTTAGGTTATGTGATAAAGCTCATCCGAACACCTACAAAGGAGTTCAAAGAGGCACAAGCCCAGAGGAGCACAGGGGCACAAAGGTAAGCAAGAACCCAAATTAAGGATTCCTGAGGAACAAACACTTTTGTCCGGGTCCCTCCAGGGCTGTCCCAGCAGAGCCTTTGCCCTAACATCCCATGACCATGAGCATGGGGAGCAGTTCTCTGGATCACTTTTTGGACTAGGCAGCTTGCTGCCTAGGGGTAGGATGTGTTGTGGGATGTAGGGGAAAAGCAGTTCAAAATCATGCAGGACTTATTATGGGATGTTTAGGGGAGGGGGAAGTAATGTTGGAGCAAAGGCGGGTTTTAGGTGATTTGGGAGGAACAAGAGTAGTAAAATAGAGGCATACAGGTATAAAAAGGGCCAGCTGCATGTAACCAATTGGTTAGTCAGTTCATTTGCTTGGCCATGCCCTGTCCCTGACCAGGGCAGTCTGTCCTGTCTTCTTCTGTCTTCTTCAAGTCCTTTCCAGCCCTCCCCTGGGTGAGGGCTCTCTATTCTGTGTGTGCACATGGGAGTATGAGTGCAGCAAACGGGTCAGACCATGGGAGAAAATTGCTACCCATAGTAGAGGAAGATTGAGTTATGGAGCATTTAAGCACACTGGTTGAATCCAAGTCCCTGGGTTCAGATGAGATGCATCTGAGGATAGTAAGGACAAGCTGGCTTACATCACTGCAGAGCTACTCTTGTCTTTGAGAGGTGCCTTCCAGCCTGTGTGATCCTATAATTCTCTGAAGCTACAATTTTGTGGTAATGATTTGCAGAATGCAGCCAGATCTCCATGTTTTCTAATGAATTAAAGAACTGTATCAGACAGGTCTCCAAAGATATTGGGATTTAGGGAATTGAAGACAGATGGAAATCTAGCTAATCTTTCCTTGAAGACAATAGCTGAAATCAATAATGTAAAAGAGCAAATCTCCAGGTAGCTTAAGGTTGACTCCGAATGCAACGTGCTGTGGAATATTATTTGTGATGCCTAAATTAGAATTTTAGATGTCCTTGATAAAGCATCTTAGCCATCAGGTTTTAAAATAAATGCACCCAGTATGACTGACTGCTAAAATTCTATGGACAGCTAAAGATGTTATAAAAATAAAGCTGTCTTTCCAGTTACACATTAGTATCATGAAATAAAAAAGTGGACAGTCCTATGTATGACAGGTCCTTCCAGAAAGAAAATATTTAGTAATTGCCATTTTTGGAAAACTCACAGTATCGTTGAACAATATAGGTTGGAAGGGACCTCTGCAGGTTATCTGGTCCCACCACTTGCTCAAACCATGGCTCACTTCAAGGTTAGATTAAGTTGCTCAGGGCATTCTCCAGGGGAGTTTTGAAAACCTCTGTGGATGAAGAATCCAGAATCTCTCTGGGCAGCTGCTCGCACAGTGATTTTTTTTTTTTTTTAATTTTTTTTCTACATGTTTAATCAGAATTCCACTTGCTTTTTTTTTTTTAATTTTTTTTTTTTAATGTTTAATCAGAATTCCACTTGCAGTTTTTGACCATTACCCCTAGTCTTTTGACTGTGCATCTCTTAAAAGGAATATGGTTCCATCTTCTCTACAATACCCTCTAGATAACAGAAGAAACTATCCTTTCTGAATAACCTTCTGGATCTTCTTTTGGAGGATTTGTTACTATAGCATACAGAAGTGTCTCATGGGGAGGTGTGATATTCAGACTTTCATAACAAGGGTTCTGACACCCATCCATCAGTAATTTCTGAAAAATTTTAAGAAATTCTTCCTCTCAGATGGATATTTTGGGAAGAAATAGTTGAGATTAAGGGCAGCTGCGGTAAAGAGCTACAGCATGGCCATGTCAAGTTCAATTCCTTTTTTTTTTTGTTTCCCAAATGATTTTCATTAGGGATTTGGTAAAGCAGAAACAGTTGTGGACTCTTCAGTTCCCTTGAGTCCTTGAACACAATCTCTTGTCTCATCCTCTTCTGTCCCTCCCAATGTTCTTACTTTCAAATGGGACATCTGGAGAAATAAAGGAAGCCAAACGTCTTTTCCTCTCATCAAACATTGTGCCTTAGTATGGAGGCAACATCTTTTATCAGTAAGTGCAAAATTTTCCTGATCAGTAAATTAGCTTTCCAAACCTTTCTGACTGCCTGTATAGATAAAGCCCCTTTGTCTTTGTATGGATCATTATTCCTGTTTGCCTATCTTCCTGTGACGTTCTGTGATTCAGGGATTTTTTGAAAGGCTTTTTCGGTTGTATGTCTGTTAATTTTTCTAAAAACCTTTCTGATCAGGAAACTCCTAGGAAACACTGCTTGGAAAACTGGCTCCAATCTTTTACATGTTATTGTTTCACAGCAGGCTTATGGAGATAGCCCAAGGGATGAAAGCTTTTCAGGGCCCACAACAGAGCGTAAGAACCCTAAATTAGTAGTCTGCTTTTCCCATTAGTGTTGTGCTCTGCAGAAATGGCAGTGGCAGGGCTAGATTTTAAGCTCCTCGTTTCTGGGACGTGATTTATGGACAGTCAGATTATTTCAGTGGGATCAAGTATCCAGTGAGACACACTGGCAAGAACATAGACATACCCTGAGCTTTCTCCAAAGTCCTTCAGCTCAGATGTTTAAAGCTGCACCACAGTTTTGAGTGCCTTACAAATGAAGAACATGGGATTATGATGGGATGTGCATTTCAAGCTGATGCCCAGGGAAGGGCTGTTTGGGAACAGCTATTCCTCCATCATTCCCCACACAGATGGGCACAGACCAATTCCTTTGCCCGAGTTTGGAGAAGAGGAGGCCGAGGGGAGACCTTATTGCTCTCTACAACTCCCTGAAAGGAGGGTGCAGAGAGGGGGGGTCGGTCTCTTCTCTCAAGTCACAGGCGACAGGACGAGAGGAAATGGCCTCAAGTTACACCAGGGGAGGTTCAGGCTGGATATTAGGAAAATTTTTTCACTGAATGGGTCATCAAACATTGGAATGGGCTGCCCAGGGTTGAGGCACCATTCCTGGAGGTGTTCAAAAGACAGGTTGATGTGGTGCTGGGAGGTATGGTTTAGTGATGGTGATGCTTCTTGTTTGTTGTGTGGGTGTCTATTTTTGTCAGTTAGGTTGACGGTTGGACAAGATGATCTTTAAGGTCCCTTCCAACCTAGAAGATTCTGTGATTCTGTGATTCTGTCTGTCTGATGAGCACTTTCTTCTCTGCTTGTGGCTGGGCGAGCTCCTTTGGAGCCGTGACAGCACTGACTGTGCTGTTCAGTGTAAGACAGGACAACAGACACTAATGACTGATTTCTTTTTTTTTTTTTGCTTTGTTTACTGCAAACAAAGATCCCAAAGGGTCCAAAACATTCTCCCTCTTTGGACCAAGCTTCTTCCTCCTGTTTCTGTGCTTGTTTCCCCTGCTGGCTCTCTTGAGTGTCAGTCCATCTGCTCCTTCCCCTTCCCTGGGAGAGCCTGGTGCTTGTGCAGGTGCTTCCTAAGCTTTGCTGCTGCCCAAAGAATTTCCTGCTGTGGGTTTATAACAAAAGAAAGACATAGCCGGGGTTTGTGCACTGATTTTTCTCAGGTCACAAGGGCCACGTGCCGAGAGATCCCCTACAAACCAACACACTGCTGGTGGGGAAGGAGGTGGAGGGGGGACACGAGCTACAGAGTGGCTCCAGAACAGGCCGAGGAAACAGGTTGCTTTGTTCTTCTTTATCACCTTTACCTTTTTTTCATATGGCTATTTAGAAACATTAGACATGTCAGAAAATTATGTCGTAGACAAATTTAAAAAAAACTCCAAACACATTTAAGAGTACAGCATTTAAAGCACTGATCTGCAGAGCAGGGGACCCACATTTAATGAATCATGATTCAACATGGAAGAAAACATTTTCTTTTTACTCAAGAGATGTTTAATTTGTACAAAATGGAACAGCTGCAGTAGAAGAGTTTGCAGTGAAGGATTGTACCCTAATTTCTGATGAGGTTGTTGTACTTTTCTTTAGGGCAAAACGTTTTTCAGGGTTTAGCTTCAGTGCAGAGGAAAAGCAAATGCAGTCACCTCACTGACTTTCATGAAATTGAGTGCTTGTTTTTTGGCCAGTCCCAATTAGTATGCTGCTCACACACTCTGAAGGGAAATACCCAGCGGCTCCCATCCCACTGAGGCAGCCAGGGAAACAAAACCGATACAGAAGTATGCTCTGCAGGCACAGGAGTGTCTAAATGGCAAAAGTTCTCCTACAAAGACTATAGAAGGTAGATCTGCCACTTGGAAAGCACCCAAGTGATGATTCAAAGGTCAAAAAAACAAGAAACTTGAAAAACAAGGTATTTCCTGCTTACTAGCTATGTAAAATATGCTTTTGTATACACACATATAAATATTTGTCCAGGAGTCGATGCTGCGGCTTCCAAGTTTATTGGTTATTCTTACTGTCCTTAACTTCTTTTTGCATACTATATGACATACTTTGCTTGTCATCACTCCTTTTTCATACTATTCCAGCAGCTCCTTTTGTATGTAACCCCATGCTAATGGGCAGTGGTGACAGAAAATTTGGGGTGAAAGCCCGGAGCATTCATTCTGCTTTACAGAAATCCCAGTGCTGGATTTTCTGGCTTCTTTCATTTAAACAAAAGGAAGAGTAAGAATGAAGCATGACACAGGCCAGCACGT